>NC_037674.1:28390353-28532485 GCF_003255815.1 Theropithecus gelada | reverse complement strand
GCTTTTGCTGCCGTTGCTTTTGGTGTTTTAGACATGAAGTCTTTGCCCATGCCTATGTCCTGAATGGTACTACCTAGGTTTTCCTCTAGGCTTTTTATGGTATTAGGTCTAACATTTAAGTCTCTAATCCATCTTGAATTAATTTTCGTATAAGGAGTAAGGAAAGGATCCAGTTTCAGCTTTCTACTTATGGCTAGCCAATTTTCCCAGCACCATTTATTAAATAGGGAATCCTTTCCCCATTTCTTGTTTCTCTCAGGTTTGTCAAAGATCAGATGGCTGTAGATGTGTGGTATTATTTCTGAGGACTCTGTTCTGTTCCATTGGTCTATATCTCTGTTTTGGTACCAGTACCATGCTGTTTTGGTTACTGTAGCCTTGTAGTATAGTTTGAAGTCAGGTAGCGTGATGCCTCCAGCTTTGTTCTTTTGACTTAGGATTGTCTTGGAGATGCGGGCTCTTTTTTGGTTCCATATGAACTTTAAAGCAGTTTTTTCCAATTCTGTGAAGAAACTCATTGGTAGCCTGATGGGGATGGCATTGAATCTATAAATTACCTTGGGCAGTATGGCCATTTTCACGATATTGATTCTTCCTATCCATGAGCATGGTATGTTCTTCCATTTGTTTGTGTCCTCTTTAATTTCACTGAGCAGTGGTTTGTAGTTCTCCTTGAAGAGGTCCTTTACATCCCTTGTAAGTTGGATTCCTAGGTATTTGATTCTCTTTGAAGCAATTGTGAATGGAAGTTCATTCCTGATTTGGCTCTCTGTTTGTCTGTTACTGGTGTATAAGAATGCTTGTGATTTTTGCACATTAATTTTGTATCCTAAGACTTTGCTGAAGTTGCTTTTTTTTGAAAGAGTCACGCTGCTGTTGCCCAGCCTGGAGTGCAGTGGCGTGATCTCGGCTCACTGCAACCTCTGCCTCCTGGGTTTCAGCAATTCTCCTGCCTCAGTCTCCCAAGTAGCTGGGATTACAGGAACCCGCCACCACACCCAGCTAGTTTTTGTATTTTTAGTACAGACAGGTTTCACCATGTTGGCCAGGCTGGTCTCGAACTCCTGACCTCAGGTGATCCACCCGCCTTGGCCTCCCAAAGTGTTGGGATTACAGGTGTGAGCCACTGCGCCCAGCTGTCTCTTCTTAAATTCAATGTATTTATTTATTTATTTATTTAAGACAGAGTCTCACTCTGTCACCCAGGCTGGAGTGCAGTGGTGCCATCTCAGCTCACTGCAACTTCCACCTCCCAGGCTGAAGCGATTCTCCTGCCTCAGCCTCCGGAGTAGCTGAGATTACAGCCACATGCCACCATGACAAAAACTAATTTCTGTATTTTTTTGAAGTAGATATGGGATTTCACTGTATTGGCAAGGCTGGTCTTGAACTCCTGACCTCAAGTGATCTGCCCACCTTGGTCTCCTATATAGTGCTGGGATTACAGACATGAGCCACCATGCCTGGCTAGGAGTGAAGATTCTAATAGCTACAGTATGGTGGATCCAGAAAGTTCCCCATCTGGCATACCTCTAATCTTGTGCTCAACATTTTTAACATCTTTTATCTCATTTGATCCACATAAAACTCTGAAAGATAGGGTAGACACTTACTGCTGCTATTTTACAGGTAAGCAAACTGAGGACCAAAGAGCTTCCATGGCCTATCCAATGCCAATTCGCTTGTGGGTAACAAAAGTAGGCCTAGAATACAGATTTCCTTACTGCTAGTTCCAGAATATACCACTACATCTCACTGAGCCTGTGGTCGTGTTTCCTTTTGAACATACCAGATTGATTTTGCATGCGTGTGAGTTAAACACAGGACACTAGTAATAGTGTGGAAACCATAAACTTCTGTAATTATTATGGCAGTCTCCTGGTATATGCCATTAAAGTATCTACCCAAATTAGTTTATCTAATAAACTAATATTGTCCTAGACAATATTGTAAAGCATCGTTTTTTTAAAAAATGTTATCTTTTAAAATATATACAACTGCATATATATAAAATATATATATCATATATATATAATATATATATATATATATATCTCTTTGGCCCTAAATCTTTGATCTAGGGTCTGAATCCCAGGAAGAGACAACTAGAAGAAAGAAGGGCGCAAAAATAATCCAGAAGAGATATCTGCTTACACCCTCAATTATTGGGAGCATAGGCCATTTTCTAGCTTGTCTTGCAGCATACAGTATCAGCAGATTACTAGACGCTAGCTCTATGGGATGCCTTTCCAAGCTCTCTGGCCTCCTGAGAACACCCAACAGCATGGACATCTCATGGGATTATCCTTGTTTGGACTGAAGAAGATTTTGTCTCCATCAAGTAATGGTGGTATTGATGCACCACGACAGTATGGATTTGTGGCACCCTCACAACGGGCAGGTGTTATCCAAAGACCTGGGGAAAAAAGTTACCACTCCAGTGTAAGAATGGAAAATGTAGGCTGAGCACGGTGGCTCACGCCTGTAATCCCAGCACTTTGGAAGGCCAAGGCGGGTGGATCACGAGGTCAGGAGATCGAGACCATCCTGGCTAACACGGTGAAACCCCGTGTTTCAGTGAGCCGAGATCGCGCCACTGCACTCCAGCCTGGGCGACAGAGTGAGACTCCATTTCAAAAAAAAAAAAAAAAAAAAAGTGAAAATGTAAATTCTAATAGGAACCAAGAAGATGATGTTTGTGATTGCAAGTAAAATACTTCCTGAGGATGCCTAGAAATAATTAGAGGAAGAGGAGAAGGGGCACTTTGAATGGATCCTGGGTCAAGGTTTAGCCAGAGTAATAATGTATATACTATATTATGTATTATAGCTCTAGGCTGATGTGGTCTAAAGATATGGGGGAGTCACATTAATATTTTTAGGTTTTTATTGAAAACATCTGTTCTGTTTTTGTTTTCAGGAAAGGCACATTGATTTCGGGGTCTGACAGAGTTGGCTTTCAATGCTACCCTCACCCTATTTACTAGTTCTGGATACTTGGGCAAGGAATAAAACCTGCCTAGATCCATTTTAAGTAAAATTGAGATGATGCTGAAGTCATGAGGTTGTTGGGAACTGTCTGATATTAAAGGGAACAGACTCTTTACAAAAGAAGTAAGTCTCATCTGAGAAGGCAAAGGCGGAGTATTTCACAGTTCTGAAAGCCCATGCCTGTCTCAGGGATTAGCGCAGCCCATGCGGATAGACTAGGCATTCTGCCTGGTGCCCCTGCATTGTCACTCACCCAGCTGTTTCCTGGTGCCAGGTTCCTTCAGTGAGCACTATGATCCAGGCCACTGTGACAGCTTAAGTCACATCATCTTCCCCTGTCCCCATCTGGTTTGATGATCTACATCCCTGCATGTGCCTTTCCAGAAATGTGTTCAGAAGTAAGCCCTATATCCTTCCTTCCAGAGGGAGAAGGCCAGGGGTCTCTGTGACAGGTGCTCTGAGCACTGCTGGGGAAGATACAGGTGTCCTCCCTTTTCCTCACTCCCCCAACAAAGAACGTGAATCAAGCCTGTATCAAAGGCAGCAGTGGCAGAGGAGAAGGTCTGCTTCTGAGGAGGAATGAGCCAAGCTGTGGAGAATGCTTAAGTAGAATTGGCAGCAGGAATCTTTGATGCCCTCAGCAACAAACACTTGAGTGGCAGGACTGTAGTGTTGATTTTTCTTTTAATCTTCTCTCACCTTCATGATAACATAGTTATCTGCTGGAAAAGTCATTCTTTACCCTTTTGTGTCACTGAGGCCAAGAATCACAAAACTCTTGCTTCATTTATAATTTTGAAATAAGTCTTCACTCCCTATAATTCCAAAAAAAAAAAAAACTAAAAACAAAAAAAAAAGCGAGTGTGTCCATATATGACATCACTTTTTGTGGTCATGATGTTTCCCTCCGTGCTTTGTTAAGAGCTAGAGCCAACCTAACAAGCTGATTGACAGAGGCTGCATCAGAGGAGACTGAAAAGAAAGGACAGAGGGGAAGAGAGAAAAAAAGAATTGAGAACCTGAGAGAAGCCCTTGAGTTTATCAGTTACTGGGGGTTGGATGACTTGCTGTTTGAAGAGCCAGAGAAACTTAGACAAGTGTTGCTCAGTCTGGCATGGGGGAAAGTGCTGGAAAACCAAGAATTTGTCGTTAGACAAAGCATAAATTGACATCTACTTTTGACTAGGCTTTGCATGTGTAGGGTAGGGGGAGCAGGTAGAAAGAGGAAGCATCATAGAATGAAGATGGAATTAAAGGGGTCTAGAATGATCTTCCAGACTCTGTGCAATGAGACATAAAAATTGCTAAATAGTAAACACTTTCATTCTTTCATTGGAGAGCTTCATAAAAACCTAAACAAAGATTCATAAGAAGACCATATCGAGGCTGGGCACGATGAGTCACACTTGTAATCCCAGAAATGAGACCCTGACTCAAAAAAAGGAAAAGAAAAGAAAAAAGACCATATTGAAAACATTTAATGTAACCCGAAAATACTGGCACACCTGGTATTAGTCTACCATAACAAAATGTCACAGACTGAGTGGCTTAAACAACAAAAATTTATTTTCTTACAGTTCTGAAGGCCAGAAGTCCATGCTCAAGGTCCAAGCACATTAGGTTTCTGGTGAGGGCTCCTTTCCTGACTTGTGGACAACCAGCTTCTCCATAAATGCTTACATGGCCTTTCCTTGGTGTGTGCACCCACGGGGAAGTAAGGGAAGAGAAAGAGGACAAGCTCTCTGGTCTCTCTTTCTATAAAGGCACTAATACTATTAGGTGAGGGCCCCATCCTATGACTTCATTTCACATTAGTTACTTCTTTAGAGGGCCCCTCTCAAGGTTAGGGCTTTAACATATGAATTTGGAGGAGGGGGCACAAACATTCAGTTCATAAAACACCTCATGTCCAGTCTCAATTTGTTGACATCCAAAAAACAGCCAAAAGGGATTTAAATCTTTAGTGCAGTCTCTCAGAGAGGCACACATACTTACTGCAGATAGAGCCAAACGCTCAAATTCTTTGCCAGTCTCCCTGGAGTTTCATTCAGTGTGATAGTTGCTCTGCAGAACCTGTCCTTTAGCCCATTCTCCCCAGACTCCAGCCGATGTGCTTGACTCTCGCTTCCTCACACTGTCTTCTCACTTTTTGATTGATCCTGTTCTTTCGTGAATTGTTGTAGGCCAGTGGTTCTCAAACTGGCCGGTCTCAGAATCACCTGGGAAACTTGATAAAAATACAGTTGCCCTTGATATAAGTGGGGAATTGGTTCTAGGACCAACCCCAAATCCACACATACTCAAGTCCCACAGTCCGCTCAGCAGAGCCCAACATAGACCACGCAAAAGTCAGCCGTCTGTATGCATGGGTTTCACATTCTTCAAATACTATATTTTCTATCTGTATTTGGTAGAAAAAAATTAGGGTATAAGTAGGCCTGCACAGTTAAAACCTGTGTTGTTCAAGGGTAAACTGTACTAGACCCCAGACCCTATACTATTTCAACAAGCCCCGACCTCTGTGTTCTTTACTCACTCCTCAGGTGATTCTGACGCTCATTCGGTGTACTAGTCTGCATGGGTTTCCATAACAAAATGCGATAGACTGGGTGGTTTAAACAAAAGAAATTAATTTTTCTCACAGTTTAGAGGCTGGGAAGTCTAAGATCAAGGTGCCAGGAGGGTTCAGTTTCTGGTGAGGGTAATTTTTCTGCTTGCAAAGGCCTCCTTCTTGCTGTATCTTCACAAGGCAGAGAGATGGAGAGATCTTTTCTCTCTTCTTATAAATCCACCCACCCTATCAGAATAGGACCCTGCCCTTATGACTTCATTCAATCAAAATTACTTTCTAAAAGCCCTATCTCCAAATACAGTTACATTGGAGGTTAGGACTTCAACATACAAATTTTTGTGCAATTGGGAGTGGGGGTCATAATTCATAGCACCTTAATTTGAGAACCAATATTTTAGGCCAGTCGTTCTAAACTAGATTAAAGGAGTGATTTTCAAACATGAACTGGCATCCAAATCACCTTGAGAGCTGGTACAAACACATATTATTGGCATGGAAACCTGGATTTGGTAGCTCCAGGGTGAAGCCCAAGACTACATTTGTAAGTCCCTTGGTGGTGATGATGATGATGATGATCCAGGGATCTCTTTTTGTGAACAAATAGACTAGAAGGAAAAAATGCTGATATGTATTTGATCAACTCCTCAAATTTTTACCTAAGAGTAGTTCTTGGGCCAAAGCAACAGTAAGATAAAAGTACTTTGAGGAGGTTCAACTTTCTCATAAAGGAGGCATTTCAAGCAATAGATCTTAAACTCAAGAGCAGTTTATAGAGGGAAGCTTTGGAATTTCTTTTTCTGAAAACCATCAGGAAAATCAGATGCTTTGGTTTGATTGGCAGCAACACTCTACTTAGAAGCCAAGAGGAAAACAGGCTGCTCTGGGAGCTCCATCAAGTGCAGCCTGAGTCTGTAGGTCAGGACTTGTGTCTACGTTACCTGCACCATGGAGGCCAAAAGCAGAATAAGTTTCCTTCCTTTCCTTCCTGGAAAGTGGAACATCTCAGGTGCCCCATCATTTTTATGTGAATGCATTGGTTTTATATTTTTCTCCTAGGCAAGAGATGCACCTGTCAGAGGAACCCTGCAGAGAGAGTGAAAAAGGATAAAACCTGATGGAGAGACATTGCGCTATAGACCAAGGACTCTCCACTCTGGCTGAGCATCAGAACTGCCTGCAGAGCTTAGTCAAAATATTGAGGCTTCAGCCCACCCACAATGATGAGATTCAGTAAGTCTGTGGGGAGCCAGATCAGCTCTTGTTGTTGTTATTTTGAAGCTCTACAAGTGTTGGTGGCTGCACAACCAGAGTTGAGACCCACTGCAGATGTTTCCAGTGCATAATTTCGCATAATCCACACAAGGACCTGGTGAGGCAGATGACTTATTCCCAGTTGTAACAATGAGAAAATGAACCCAGAGGGCTACAATTTATTACTAAATGTTAATATATAGCAAATGGTATAACTGAGATTGTTACCCAAATCTTCCTAGTCCACTGATGCCAAAGGATAGTGTGTGTGTGTGTGTGTGTGTGTGTGTGACAGAGAGAGAGAGAGAGAGAGAGAGTGGTGTGTGTTTGGTGTGCATTAGTGTTGAAGGACGATGACACTGTTAAGTTTCTTCTTTTGGAATCTAACTCAGAGGGTAATGTTTTCCTCCCTTCCTAAAATAAATGACACAGAGAGAAACAAGGTACATGTATTAGTTCATTTTCACACTGCTGATAAAGACATACCTTAGACTGGGCAATTTACAAAAGAAAGAGGCTTAATGGACTGGCAGTTCCATGTGGCTTGGGAGGCCTCACAATCATGGCAGAGGGTGAAAGGCACATCTCACATGGTGGCAGACAAGAGAAGAGTGAGAGCCAAGGGAAAGGGGTTTCCCCTTATAAAACCATCAGATCTTGTAAGAGTTATTCACTACCATGAGAATAGTATGGGGAAATTCACCCCCCGTGATTCAATCATCTCCCACTGGGTCCCTCCCACAACACGAGGGAATTATAGAAACTACAATTCAAGATGAGATTTGTGTCAGGACACAGCCAAACCATATCAGTACATTTCTCCCTTTCAAACCAACTCCCTCTTGAATGAGGATGGGAACAGGGCTCAATTTATTTATCATAAGACAAGCACATGGTTATGCTTTAAAATATTTTGGAATAGCACATTTTCTTCTTTTTTATTGACATTTAGGTGGAAGCCTAAATGAAAGGACCTAAGAAGAAAAGGAAAACTAGAAATTGACAGTAAATCAGAAGTTCACAACCTGGATTATGTAAGGAGTTAATAACATAAGTAAAGATCAATAAATTCTCTCTTATTATAATTCTTGACTATATTAATTCTAGCTTACTTAATCACCAAAGTGAATAACTCTTAGAAAAAAATTCAGAAATTTATTTTTAATATCTCACTAATAGCCAATTTTAAAAACAGCAAAATACCACTACACACCTATTAGAATGGCCAAAACCCAGAACACTGACAACACCAAATGCTGGCAAGGATGTGGAGCTACAAGAACTCTCCTTCATTGCTGGTGGGAATGCAAAACAGCACAGCCACCTTGGAGGACAGTTTGGAGGTTTCTTACAAAACTAAACATACTCTTACCGTATGATCTAGCAAACACACTTTTCAGTATTTACTCAAAGGAGTTGAAAACTTATGTTCACTCAACATGCACACAGATGTTTATAGCACCTTTATTTATCATTGCCAAAAACTAGAAGCAAATAAGATGACCTTCAGTAGGTGAATGGGGAAATACTGTGGTATGTATAGACAATGGAATATTATTCAGTGCTAAAAACATCAAAGAGCTATCAAGCCATGGAAAGACATGGTGGAAAATTAAATGCACATCACTAAGTGCAGGAAGCCAATCTGAAAAGCCTACAAACTGTATGATTTCAATAACAGAACATTATTTAAAAAGCAAAACTATGGAGACAGTAAAAAGATGAGTGGTTGCCAGAGATTGTGGGATAAAAGGAGAAATAAATAGGTATTTATTTATTATAATAAATAATAATAAATAGCTATGATATTTAACACAGAGAATTTTTAAGGCAGTGAAAGCAACCTGTATGAAACTACGATGGTGGATACATGTCATTATACATTTGTCCAGACTCATAGAATGTAAAACACCAATAGTGAACTCTAATGTAAACTATGGATTCTGGGTGATAATAATGTGTCAATGTAGGTTCATCAGTTTTAACAAATGGACCTTTCTGGTAAAGGATATTGATAGTAGGGGAGGCTGGGCATGTGTTGGGGCAAAGCGTATATGGGAAATTTCTGTAACTTTCACTCAATTTTGCTGTGAGCCTAATACAGTTCTTTAAATATTCTTCTGAAAAAACTCATTAATGGGTGAGATCACTAATTGATATCAGATAGTACAAACTCCTTTTAATTTATCTGCAAGGAAATGGCCGCCTTGAATGTCCCCAAGGACCCATGAGGACCAAAGGGATGCGCAAGCACCTGGGAAACTATAAATTGCCACATAAAATATATCATCGTCATCACTATTAATTTTAAATTGAAATATAAAATGTATGGAGCATCTGCAGAGCACCATATGGCCCACTCTTCCTCACATTCTCCCCTCTCTCTTCCCTTCCTGCCTGCCCTTCCTCCTTTTCCTGATTTCGTTCGCCACACCCTCCAACACTCTGTACTCTTCTTCCTAGGTGGTCTAACCCCAGAAGTCACGGTACCATCTTTTGCATTTAAAAACTCAGGACTAACAACAAAGAAATAAACATTGATAATGTACAGCTAAATGAGAAAAGCCTAATTCCAAGTGTTACTCTGCCCCTAGTAAGCAGATGAACATCATATACACATGAAAAAGCAGTAGAAAAACAATGACAAGAAATGCAATAATGTAGCATCACATGGACACAAGATTCTCCTTTTCTTTCATTGCTGTTCCAATGTTCTTAAAGCAACTTTAAATATTAAACCTAATTTTTCATGTACTGTATCCCCAAGGCCCTCACCACATCCTTAAAACACCTTTCCCATCACTGAAAAAAAAACCAAAACTTTAAGATCAAATTCGTGTGGTCAGAGTCTAGATCCTTTGTCAGACAAATGAATACCTGAGAGTCTCCCTTTCTAGACAAGTCAGAAAACATAAGCAGGCTGTTTTTCCTCATGTGTTTCCTCTTGTTTGCTCCTGCTCTCTGGGGGCCTACGTCTATCCACACTCCATCAGAAGAGCTATGGGCTGAGCAGCTGGTCTCCTAGAACCCTGTGACTGATGTGGCATCCTCCTATGTGGACCATGGCCTGGCCAGTCCCCATGGCTAACACATCCCACTGTCAGGGGCAGCCAGGACTGTTCCTATCAACCATCCTCATCCATTGCCCTACCGCCAGAAACCTGCTTTGGGGTCCCCAGAGGCATCTTCCCTTCCCCATCAGTGAAGCAATCACACAATCGTATTTTCAGCAATGGCCCCACCGTGCACTGTTGCTGAGATGTTTCCATTTTCAAAAAAAAAAAAAAGATACATATATATTTTAACATATGTGTACATACATTTTACATAGATATGTAAATACATGTAAAAATACTATACATGCATGTATCTCAATCATCAGAGGTACATGGGGACGTGCAGAGAACTTTGCCAAGGCACCAAATAGACATTTTTCGCATCAGTCTGACTCAAAAGTAACCAACTTAAGACATACCTTTATATGAAAACAAGTATATCATGAAGTAGAATAAAAATTTTACAAACGCTTTTAAGATAAAAGTGGAAACTTGAAAGACATTCCCTGGGAAGCTTTGGTCAGATCCCTAAGGTTCAAATGCACTCTCCTGTGCCTGATGTCAGTGGGAAATGCGACACGCTGGGCACCTAGAGGCACGAGGAGCGGTGATTACACTTGGCAGGGACTTTATAAAAACCCTCTGGTGCGTTCTAATTTACTTCCTGGAGAGTAAATGTCCCAGCTCGCTGAAGCCAATGCAGAACCTTGAAAATCACCTATATTTGGTAACTGCAGGTAGAGCAAGCAACAGTGGGACTTGTCTTTCCTGTCCTGCCTATGCCCAGCCCCTGCTGGGCTGCTTTCTGCAAGGAATTGGGCCAACTGCCACCAGCCCCAAAGGAGGAATCTGGTGCTGCTCCGTTTTAGTAAATCTAGCACATTCAATTGCCCTTATTTTAACAGCAGGCTTGCTTTGCTATATTGACAAACCAAAGAGTTGGGGCCAAGCATGACCAGAAAAGTGTTTTCTGACTTATTAATTTTATCATGTGAGGCCTGAGTTTCTCCAGACAGGAAAATGTTCTCCAGCTCTTGCTTCTTTTCACTCAAGGGAGACTGTAGCTGCCTGTAAAAACTCACCCTAGTATGTCTAAAAGTCACCAGAGGTGCCTCAGGTGTATGCAAGAAGTAATCAGAACATCTACCAACATCTCTTTCTGCTCTGATTCACCATCAGTGTCCCTGGTAAGAAGTTCACTGATTGGGTCCCATTGCTGTCACCGCAACCTGTACCCAGATGCTTCATGTTGCAGACACCATCTTCTGTGCTTTCAGAGGCAGCAACTCTTGAGGTTCCAGGTGTACTTTGTGTGGAAGTGGAGAGGTTGACTTTTTCACCCACTCTGAGTCCTATGTTAGCATTCAGTACCAAAGCAACATTCCTGATGCCTCTGTACCTCACCCTGTTGACTGTGGAAGCAGCGGCTCAATTTCTGCATGCAGTTTTCCTTATTACAAGGCTCAGAGACCTAAGACCAGACTGTAGATCAATATTAAAGAGAGACACCATGCAGTCTTACCCTCTTACCACTTTTCATTTTCTTTCATCTCCCTCACTGTATAAAATCCCCTTCCTCCTTTGCATATCCGTTTACTCTAATTGAATACCTGGATTCCTCCTTTCACCAGCTCATCTTATATTCATGGACATGCCTGAATCCTCAAGGCTGGTGCCTGTTAAGTTCAAGACAGAACCCCAGCCATACAGATGAGAATCCTTTCAAAGGTATGAAAATTAACCTCCATATACCGATACATTCTTTGGGTTATTTTTACCAGGTAATACTGGATCTGACCCAGAAAGTGTAAGAGAATTCATCATGTTAAGTCCAGGCAAATCTGGGCTCTCCTACCCTCTTCACACAATCATTTGGTTTTTAGAGGTTAAAAGACTATTTTATTATTGTCCTGCAGATCATCTTCCAAGTCCTCGATCCTGTTGTGATGTTTAATTTTATGCGTCAACCTGATTGGGCCATGGGATGCCTATCTGATTAAACATTATTTCTGGCTGTGTCTATGAGGACATTTCCAAAAGAGATTAGCATTTGAATTTGTGTATTGAATAAAACTGATTGCTCTCTTCTATGTGGTGGGTATCACCCAATCTGTTGAGGGTCTAATTTGAACAAAACTGCAAGGAAGGTTGAATTTGCTCTCTGCCTGACTTTTTGAGCTGAACATCAGCCTTCTCCTTCCCTGAGTGCTGCTGGTTCTCAGGCCTACAGACACAGACAGGAATCTATCCCATCAGATCTTAGGCTCTCAGGCCCTCAAGCTACACCCCAGCTTTCCTGGGTCTCCAGCTTGCAGACAGCGCACTGTGGGACTCTCAGCCCCCATAATCACATGAGCCAGTTCCTTATAGTAAATTTCCTTATACATGTGATGTGTGTGCCCGTGTGTGTGTGTGTGTGTGTGTGTGTGTGTGTGTGTGTGTGTGTGTGTATTCTGTTGGTTCTGTTTCTCTGGAAAACCCTGACTAATGCAATGCCCAACCCGGTAGCCCTAATGGCCATTATGTGATGGATCATCATATGAGCATAATGAACCTCCTATTCTACAGGAACCAAGGTAAAAAGCACTCACATTTGTTAAAATCCCTTCTAGATCTTCAATTGAAATGTGATACAAAAGAACAAAATGCTATTACATTAACCTAATTATAAAGTTACTTGCTAAGAGCAAGTTTTAGAGTATTTACGTTTGTTTAAAAGCCAAAAAGATTATCAGCTGTACTTCTACAGACTCTGAGGCTCCTGTGTTTGTTTGATTTACCAATTTCTAAATTTAGGTGGAGGATTCTGCTATGCGCTGGAACTGCTGGTCAATTCTACATGAGCAGGCAGGGGACAATATCAGAAAGGATACTAGAATTGTGGTCAAAAAATATTAATACACAGAAGACATTTTTGTATAATAGAAAATATATGAAATGGCAAGCATAATATTTGAAAAAATAAATGGCTTCATTTAGTTATTTGGAACTGCATAAGGTTCCATGTATAGAAGCCTCTGCAATGAACACATGGTAATTCCTTATTCAGAATGGAAAAACAGGGGACTTAAGGTAGTTTAAATGTTTTTATACTTCTTTCTCATTTCACCTTTGCATGAAACTCTACAATCTTAAATTTTTATAGCTGGGAGAACTACAGTCTAGAGATAAATACACCTACTTTGAAGAAGTGAATAAATAGAAGATGGGAGATTAGAATTCAGATATTGTAATTCAAAGGGATAGGACCAGCCTTTAGAAGTACAGTGCCTCTCAGACAGCATCTCCTCTTGTCAAAGAAAATCTTCTATCTAGCTGATACTAAACAGTTCAGTCACACACCTCACTGATCGGGAGCCTGCTTGTTGAAGACTACAGCCATATGGAACACTAGCAGCAAGAAGAAGAAAAAGCTTGGTGAAACACAAACGGGTGATACCAACTCGTCCCATTGTGAGTTTCTCACATCCTAGCACTACAGTCATGCTGCCTTGGTTCTTAGCCCAACCACAGATGTGAGATGTTGAGCAAGTTAGATAACCGTTCCAAGCCTCAGTGTTCTTATCTGTAAAACAGGGATAGTAATTTTTTTCCCCTCATGAGATTGTAGACCGGATTTATGAAGTAACATATAAAGTGATTAGAACATTACCTGTTATTTATAAAGTGCTTGTAAATGATGTTTCTGTTTTTATTATTTATTATTCTAAATACAACTCGGCAAGTATGATTGTTAGATTGTTTATCCATGGCAGATCAGAAGCCAAAAATCAGTCAAGTAGGAGAAAATTCTACTAGAAAAGCATGGGCATTAACAGCACGACAAGGCCATGGCCAACAAGTTGAACATGACAAAAAGACAGAAAGACAACGAGAATAGGATATAAAAACTCAAAACGGATCATTCTGGGTCTTTTTTCATTTCAGGGAAAACAACAGAAAACATGTCAATAGTTCTTAGTGATATTTTATTAATAAATAGTAAAATACAGTATCATTCAAACTAATAAACTTAATACATAAGATTTAAATCATGCTCAAAATATCCCCATGAGAAATTTCTTGTAGCATGAGTGCCTGGGGATTTTTGCTTTTCTTAAAGATGTGGTATAATTTTTCCTTTCTGACAAAAATGATAGACCTGACCTTTTTTTCTGTCACTTTGACTACCAGTAAGCTTAGAACCAAATTTCAGCCTTACTACAAAAACCACAAAGGGCCTTAGGGGCCTTTTCATTCTAGTTTTTTGGGGGGATCGTGACTTTCTACTCCAGGTTTACAATATTTTTGTTCTGAATTTTACGTTTCTCATTTTTATTTTGATTATTTTATTGTATAGCACAATCTGGCTCAAATTCTTTGTGAAGGAGGTTCTATTCTAAATAAATGTAAGTGTTCAAAAACTTATTTTTGAAGTCTGATATGGTCTTGGAAATTTTCATTCCAAGTGTTTTATTGAATTAAATTCAGGAACTACAGGGATAAGCTATTTAGAAGAATATCCCTTCTAGGAAATCACTTATTCTGTAACTCTGCTAGAACAAGGCAGCATTACTAAATGTCCTTCTCATCTAAATGAAGCCGCAGGTTTATCCCAACTCCAATCACCTCCAAAGTACTAGAGCTGCCATCTTTCTCCAGTGGGGAAAAATGAGCAACATTGAGTCTAAATACCAATCAAGGGATAGAAAGCCTGGTTCTTAGACTTCATGTCTCAGAGCTCAGAGGCATAAGCCCTGGTAAGAATGCTCTCAGCTGGTTGGCTAATAGAAAATAGGAAACTGTAGAATCCCAGCCCTAATTTCATTCAGGTCCCAGATAAATATCACCCCAGGAGAGAGCCGCCGTTGACCACCTACGTAAAGCAGTCTCTCCACTCACAACCCAGCATATTCTGCTTACACTGATCTATTTCTCCATGGCACAAATATTTAGTTATTTATTCTACTAACTCTTGATAATCTGGGTCCTCCAATTAGTGTAAGTTCCATGAAGTCAGTGACTATCTGTTTCATTTTGTTGCTTTATCTCAAGTTCCTAAGTTAGTATCTGAGAAGCAGTGAACACACAGCCAATATTTGTTGGTTGAATGGAAAGAGGATGAATACGCGAAAGTGATTGACCAAGAAGGATTTTTTTTCTTTCTGCCACTTTGGAATGAAATGAGATTATTTTGAAACTCATAACTTTAAGCCCTTTTAGGTTTTTGAATAAAAATCAATTTTTAAAAATTAAGTGCATTATAGCAATCAAACTATGAGACAAAACCTGTGCTGTCCAAAATCTCATGGGTTACCACATAGTACTCTCTTTCACCCTCTGGGGTCACACAGTCAGTCTAATCTCTCTTGCACTAAATCACTCAAAAAACTCACATACCCTGCACAGGCTTCTTTCCTGATCATCATTCTATATTTGACTGAGGGTCAAATCCATATAGAAATCCTACATATACCAAACTGTCTAAAATTAAAGTTTGCTTTTCCCCAAGGTCAATTCTCTGAACATTCCATTACCCAGTATAGTAGCCCATTGGCTCTTTTTCTCTATTGTCATGGGTTTCATTTTTAGGGTTATGAAGCATGGAGCAGGCCCCAAGAGTGTGAGATACCAGCCAGGCCATATTTAAGAAGGATGGGATGAGAAATGAAAGAATAGAGATGACGTGGAAGTCAGAGTGTCTTTATGTGGCAGGCTAAGCTAGCCCCACAAGGCAGCCAAGCTCCCAGGTGCATAAGATATGCGTCCATTGAGGGAGATTACAGGTAGGAAGGCAAAACCAAGACCACTCACTTCTCAGTTTGCCTGGAGCAGCACAGCATTAAAGGAATGAAGTCCCACTTAGTAAGAGCAATGATCGTTAGGGCAATTTGTGATGCCGTATGTTGGCAGCTGTTTTGTGCAAATACTGTTGGTTCTCATTTGGCCCAGCTTCATCTTAATGTCGAGTTGTAGCTCAGAATATAGGTAAATTCATGACTTGGGAGTTTGGTGTATGATTATTTCGTCACCTGGATATTAGGCATAGTACCCAACAATTTGTTTTTTCTGATCCTTTCCTTCCTTCCACCCACCTCACTCAAGTAGGTCCCGGTGTCTATTGTTCCCTACTTTCTGTCTATGTGTTCTCATTATTTAGGTCCCACTTATAAGTGAGAACATGCAATATTTTGTTTTTGGTTCCTGAGTTAGTTTGCTTAGAATAATGGCCTCTAGCTCCATCCATGTTCCTGCAAAGGACATGATCTCATTCTTTTTTATGACTGCACAGTATTCCATAGTGTATAGGTACCAAAATTTTGTTTATCCAGTCTACTGTTGATGGACATTTAAGTTGATTCCATGTCTTTGCTATTGTGAATAGTGCTTCAATGAACATATGCATGCATGTGTCTTTGCAATAGAATGATTTATATTACCTTGGATATATACCCAGTAGTGGGATTGCTGGGTTGAATGGTAGTTGTTTTTAGTTCTTTGAGGAATCACCATACTGCTTTCCGCAATAGTTGGTTGCAAAGAAAAGGAAATGCTTATACTCTGTTGGTAAGAGTGTAATGCTTTCTACTAATATATCCCACAGCCTACCTAAAGGGAATCTTCATGCTTGCCAGGATTTCTTCACCCCACCCTAAGAACAGAGTGATAAAACCTGAGCCAAAGCATAGCAGAAATTATTAGCAGGACATTCTGGCCTGGCTCCATTCCCCTTCTCCCTATCAGGCAGGTATTAAATCCCAATGCCTACCATTTTTGACTCAGCTTTCTCTGTCATAGGGTTGAGTTATAAAACCATTTTTTCCTCATATCTATTTATTTCCCTTTTCAATTCCCAGTATTCATTGTTCTAACATTTTCATGATGCTTAGATAACTTGCAAAACAGGAAAGGTTTAAAATACTTCATTGAAAACCTGCCTTAAATGCTGAGTTCCTTCTACATAATCCTAGAGATTAATAAATAACATCTATGCCAGATTTTAGAGTTTGCAAAACACTATCTTATCTCTATTATTTAACAGTGGCAACAACCTCAAGAGATAGGTATTCATATCCTCACAGGTGAGGAACAGAAAGCTCAGAGAAGGCAAACAGCTTGCCCAGTCACACGTGGGACCCGGGGCACTTTCTACCTAATGAGGCCCCACAGATGTGCATCCCACCTCTGCAACCCATCTAATTGTATAAAGGGAACCACAAGCCAAAATACTCATCTTTCATCCACAGTATCTCCCTCACGCCCCCCTTTCCAGAGCCAAAAATAGATCATGCTTCTTCCCACCCACTTAGCCATGCTGCACTCATCTGCATGCACTGTGAATTTTTTCTATACATCCAAGTAAGCATTATTCATTTGTTCATTTTACCTCTGCTTACTCAGTGCCTACTATGTGCAAGGCATCAATAGTGTGGTTATGAGGTGGTAGGAATTATTTATCAAATAATTACAGATGAGAGCATTATTTATATTTTTTAAAAATTCACTTAAATCATGCAGGATGCAATGATCTATATTGTGTTCAAAGCAAAGAAAATCACAGAGCAGCTGGCTCCAATTCTTTTTTAAAGTAGGCAGGGTATAAATAATAAATAGAATAAAAGCGTCACTGTGAAAATTTTATCAGAGGCAGTAAGTGTAAAGGAGTTAAGAGGCTGGGCGTCAGTCCAGGCCACAACACCAGCAGTGCGTGACCTTGGGTGAGTCACCTCACCTCAATGGGCCTCCATTTTCTCCTCTGTAAAATATGTGAATTAAATGGAGTGATTTTTAAAGTGCCCTTTCTGATTAGCAGTCTCCTCATTCTGAAGCCAAACATCACACAGTGCATCTATCTGACCTTCATCCCAACATGTGGCCCAAAGCTCAGCAGCTGAGAGAAACACGAAGACATGGTAGCACTTGGAATCCCAAATGATACAGTGTCATCAAGAGCAAATGGGCGATCAACTTAGAAGGCAATAAGCTGGTGTGTGAAATATAATGGATTTGGAAAAATAAATACAATGAATGAATATTGGAACAATTCCTAATATTGGAGTAGCATCTTACAAACAATAAATATTCACATGAAATTAAAAATCAATAGGTAGTAACAAACCAATACTAGTTCCTTAGTTGTAACAAATGCACTCTGATAAAGTAAGATGTTAACAATAGAGGAGCATGGGGCAGGGAATATGAGGACTCTCTATACTGTCTTTGCAGCTTTTCTATATATATGAAACTCTTCTAAAATTTAAAATTACTTAAAAAACAAATCAATAGTTATCTTCATCTACCTAAGTGAGAACCATCTACAAACTGAAGTTCGTCATCTCCCTTTACCTGCACACAACAGGCGTGGGGTAGATTTAGGATTATCATTCTGCTGTCAAGGAATCATCTTCATTTTTATAAATATATTCTAATCCTTTTGATTTTGTGTGAACATCTTTACAATATTAATCAGGAAGTTTAAGTGGGCTGGTTGAATTATTTTATATGAATATCAGGAGAGCAAGAGATGTGAACTCTTGTCAGCAGTTGGAAACCCTATTCATAGAATTGGAAATAAATTGTCCAAGCCAAGTTGACCAGTGCTGACATTTCCACAGTCACTAGTCTATTTAATCTCCTGTTTAAAAAACAAAAGTTAAGAAGTCCAACGTGAAATTATAAGGCAATAACAATCACAGTAAGTTTACAAACTCATCTTTAAGGGCTCACCATTGAAGACAAAGGACCTAAAAAAAGCTTGCATCTAACTTCACCTGGTATTTGGCTACCATTTAGAAACAAAGCAAACACACACACATGCATGCACGCACGCATGCACACACACACACACCAGATTCAAGAAGAAAAAGTCAATAGTATTAATAAATCCACAGTGTGAAAGGCTGCATGGATAAAAGGAAAATGTCTTACCAGTTTTTTTCAGTAACATTAGCAAATTCTTACATAACCTATACAGCATTAAAGTCTGCAAATCTGGCCTAAGTTTATCTTCAAGGCATAGATTTCTGAAATGTGCTCTCTTTGGTCTACACATTGCCTTTGACATAGTCTATTAGCTGGAAGCTCCAGCATCCTTTATTATGATTCCAGCAGCCTTAGCTCTCTGCCCACAAATAATTGATGTTCCCGTTGCACCAAGCATCGTTTGCAACTGATAAGCAGCAGAGTAATTGGCACCTTCACAGGATATTAGGCAGGAGGAGGGGAGAAATGGACCACCCTTTGTAGACAGGAAGCAGACAGCAGAAGGTAACCAAATAATCATGTGCCTGCTAAGAAGGCTAAATTCGTCTTGACAAATTATATACCTTGCATTTCCTATAGTAAATATCAAGTTTTGTATTTATCAACACACATTGTAAGATAAAAACGTCAGGTTAGGGTGCTTTCTGTGTTTATTAAAGATAAGGTGTTGATGTCACAATTTATTCTCAGTAGCAAGCAAGGTTTGATATAACTTCTAGTAATACCTAGCATTAGCAGCTTATATGTTTTCCATACTCATTTCAACATAATTAATGATGCTGTCATAGTGAATACATGGACATGGACAAAATTAGAACAGAATTCCTATAGAATTCTGTATAATTTGGTGTCACCACAAATACAATATAAATAAAGAATCCAGATTAACCTGTGCTTAATATTTTTAAATATAACCATTAATTTTTAAAATGCATTAAAAAGTTCTGGCTTTCCCAAATTTGGAGGAAAGTATAGTATATTTTCAGAATAAAAGGATGTCAATATGACTTTGATGGTAACACTGAGCATATGTTTTTAAAAATTATCTGTTTCAGAATAAATCGGTTATCTCTTAGGATTATAACTGAACAATAGGTGTACATGTGAGAGCAAGTCAGAAGGTTGGGACAGAGATCAGCTAATTTATGCTAAGACACTATGTTCAGTATCACACCATCTCTACCCCAACAAAACTCCTGGCCTCTGGTGAAGATTAGAGACTATGAAATTCATGCTATAGACTCAGGCTAAAGGTAAAGTGAGAAGGGAAATGCAAAGACAAAAGTCCTAGTTCAATATTCTACAACACCTGACCAAACTGTCCAATCCCTCCACCACTATCACCACTTCCTACTTTCACTGAAATCCCACTCAGATTCTGCCATTGTAGGACTTGATCTGGGGCCATCTCAACCTTAGAAGAAACCTCCATTTGACCCAGATCAAATCCAGATCTTTCTCAGCCAAGTCACCCTTGGTCTCTCCCCATACAAATTCCATCCATCCTTTCCTATAGACTTTCTGAACCTGACCACCTCTGCCACAGACCCTGTGCTCTGATCCTCCACTAGCATTTGATACTTCTGCATATATCTCATGAATTCACATAGACTCTCAACCTGACCATCAACTCCAATACCAGCTCACCCTCAGTCTCTTCCAGATCAATTATGTCAGTAGATAGACCAACCTGGGTGTCCCCCTGAGCCAGGATGCTAGGCCCTTGATAAAACCATCTACTCATTTCAGAAACTTCATTCTCCTGGATTGATTAGCCTGACTACATTGGCTTATGGCCTGACTTTCATTAACTATATATTGAGACCTTACTATAAGCCAGGAAATCAGATATGCAATTTTCTCCCTAACTCCTTCCCTACCCAGCTGTTCTTATTCTCTAGGGGCATCTGCCAGTCCATCTAGGCCAGTTGTTCTCAACTTCTGGTCTCAGGGACTTTTGCACTTTGCAAAATTATTGAGAACCCAAAGAGCTTTTGTTTATGTGGATTACACCTGCGAATATTTTCTGTATTTGGGAAGAAATTGAGAAAACATGGAAATATTTATTGACTTACTTAAAATAGTATGATGAATCCATCACATATTAACACAAATGACACATGCCTATAAAAATATTTTCCAAAACAAAAAAATTACCAAGAAGTATGACATTGTTTTGTAATTTTGCTAATCTCCTTAATGTATAAAACAGATGGATTTTCATATTTGCTTCTGTATTCATTCTGTTGTAATGTGTTATTTTGGTTGCATTATATGAAGAAAACCTGGCCTCACACAGATATGTATGCAGTTGAAAAGAGGAGTATTTGAAAAGGCTTTTCAGATAATTGTGAATATTCTTCTCTGATACTACACTCACACTCAACAAGTAGTAATGCAGTAGAATCTGAAAACTTATTGATAAACTTTTCATACTCAATAACTTAAAAGCTATTGATTTATCTTGCATTGTGAGGAGATCTTTTACCCCTTTTGTAACATATGTTATTGGGCATTTAGAAAATATTGGTTCTCAGAGCTATGCAGATTAAATGTTGACACACTTTATTATATAATATCAAAAGATCGCATTTGCCTCCAAAACATGCTAAGTGAAAGAAGGTAGACACAGATGGCTATGTATTGTGTGATTCTATATACTATGATATTCTGGAGAGACCAAAAATATGAGAACAAGAATCTGATCAGTGGTTTGCAGGGGCTGGGAGTAGGAGGAGATTATTGATTCTAAAGAAACCTGCAAGTTCATCCATGTTGTCACAAATGACAGGATTTCCCGTTTTTAAGGTTGACTAATGTTCCATTGCATGTGCCATATTTTCTTTATCCATTTATTCACTGATGGACCCTTATGTTGTTTCGGTATCTTGGCTATTGAGAATAATGCTGCAATGAGCACAGGAGTGCAGATACCTCTACAGCATCCTGGTTTCATTTCTTTCTCCTGACCTTGTGATCCACCCGCCTCAGCCTCCCCAAGTGCTGGGATTACAGTCGTGAGCCACCAACCCCAGCAGGCAGAGACATTTTTAAGCAAATCTGGCTTCTTAAAACTTGCAAATATGCAGTAGGGAATACCACAACTGCCAAGACACTTTGGTGGCTCTCCTTTCATTCTTGTTAAGACGCAAAAATGTTTGCACAATTTTTGCACCATTGTCATATATGTCAACACCATTTTTCCAAGATAAATCATGAGTTGCAAAAAAGGTTACTCAATACTTCTGATTATTTCAGCACCTACCTGTGTTTGTTGCCATGTAGTCACATAAATGATCATCTTTGATGATTCATTGATGCTGATACTGAATGGATACACGCAAACTTAGATTCATCCATTTGAAAGGGAAAAGTCATTCAACATTCAAATTAAATTAACTCAGTTGGAACACTCATAGCTCAATTAGTCTTTTAGCTATTATATGCACTTTTCAAGCCAATGCAATGGAATAATTAATTTACCTAAAGACACCTCATTTGAAAATGTTTTGTTTTTAAAGACCTTATCATCTTTACTTTAATATATTCAATTCCTTTTCCTGTAAACTATTAAATACTGGTCTTAAAATGGTGTCACAAGGGGCACCATAGTTTTATTTTAAATGTTCTGTTGCCCATAACACAATAGGGTTAGTTATTAATATCACTAAAGCCAAGGGAACGACAGCTGTCATCATACTTTTGTTTCCCATTTACAGTTTCACTCATATTCCTCCCTTCCAGAGTGACAGAATTCTCTATAGTCACTTTCATGTTTTTCATTTCCTTTATATACAGACAGTTTGGCTGTGGGTTGAAAAAGCTACTCTCCTAATCTCCCTTTATTTTTGGTGTATAATATATTTTTAAATATTAGATAAAATACAATTTGTTTTATTATAGAATAAAATATTAAATTCTAAAATAAGTTTCAGACAAAATTTTAAAGTTTAAAAGTGTATTTTACGTATATTACAAATATTTTTACATACATTTAAAATATTACAAATCAAGATAATAAAGTGTGCTTCTTATTGTGTTTCTGCTTAGGTGGAAGGAAAACTTCAATTAATGATTTAGTGGATGACAATAAAATTACACATAATATATAAGGCATAATCTGCTATTAAGGGTACAGTACAAGTATTGAAAACATACTGAGTTAATCTCCCAAAATGCTCACATATTTACCCTAAATCTACTACCTTAGAAAATTCTGGAAAGCATAAAAATACCCAAGAAATATTCCACTAGCTGAACACCTAGAAGGGAAGGAGAGTGAAGATAGCAAATTCCATCCTAGTAGCATCATTAAAATAGTTTTGAGTTGGCAGACCCCCCAAAAGGGTCTTAGGAATGCTCAGGGATCCACAGACCTCACTGAAAAACAATAGCCAGCTAAGCAACCATGGCACCCACCCAGAGAATGACGAGAGTCATGCCACCATCATCCATTTCTTTTGATGACACTTCAAGGAGCCTGAGCGATGATTATATCCTTGGACTGCCTGAGTTATTTAGGAAACAGGAGATATGATCAAGTTGGTAGCAAGACCTGAAAACCTGGGGGTATTGGCAGCCGGCCAGCCAAGATAAAAAGGTGATAACATTGTTATCCCATAGTTCAAGCTAGAAATCTCAGCTTCACCCTTGGATCCTCTCTCCTTTGCTCTCTATAGTAAATGCTACTGGCCTCTGCCTTGCTCTGAGCCCTCATTTTCTCTCGCTTGACTATTCCTGAAAGCCTTGTAAGTAAGCTTCCGGCCTCTCCCACCACCACTGCCACAGAGTTTTCCCACACACTGTCTACTAGATAGGGCCAAAAGGAGTCCTTTATAATCAGGCCCCAGATATTCCCCACCATTTTCTGTTTCAGCCACTCTAAAAAATTTCCCAAATACAGAATGCTCGTTTGCACTCCTAGCTTCTGCACATGCCCTGAAATTCTGCTTCAGGCCCAATTCAAACGTCGACTCCTTCATGAAGCTTTCCTCAGTGCTAAGACAGAGTCTGTGCTCCCAACACATAACAAACAGCTTGGTGGCCACACTTATTACACCAGAATGTCTTTACTTACTCACATAAATGTCTCCCAACCTTTCTGGAGAGAAGACAGAGTATATCTTAGCCACATCTAGAGCCCCCACTCTAACTGAGCTCATGTCTGGTCCACTGGCGTATATTAGGTGCCTAATCCACATTTGCTAGAGAAATTGGATGCCGAGAAAGCACTGAGTGCTCCAGTCACCCATTGAGTTAGTTGTTAAGATGAATTTTCCCATTCAACAATCTTTCTAAGGGCTCGTGTGATACTTTGCTGCAAAACTGATACACAATAAAAGATTGTTGAAACACAAAAGATGCAGCATGTCAGGAGACAAGCTGCCCTGGTGGCAAGAACAAAGCCAGTATTTCTTTCAATTGTGTGGGATCCAGGTACCCTATATAGGCAGTTCTCAAATAACTATGTTTTGATGATAATATATAGTCAGGCACTTGTCATGGGATATCTCAACTGATAATCTCAACAAGCCTATGAAGGATGCGTTGGATGCCTTATTAGCCATGTTTCACAGGTGAGGAAGCTGCAGTACACAGAGTAACTTGGCCAGGAGAAAGCTTCCTTCCAACATCAAAACCCAAGCACTTCCACTATGCTGCTTACGAAGAAGCCTGGTTCATGCTAAAATCCTTCCCAAGTGAGACTTCTCTTATTACTACAGGATTTCTTCCTTTAGTGATTTTTCACTATGGATTAATGAGGGGTTTTGGTTTTTGTTTGTTTGTTTGTTTTTGTTTTTGATGAACACTAAGAAGAGTGTGGAAAGAATCTCTGGCCAAAAGTCAGTTCTACCCTTAAAGGGAAAATCCAGAATTCAGGCCTCAAATCTCAAGCTTTCCTTGTTGCTTCTGGTTAGTTCATGAATGAAACAGATTAGCACACAATAACGGTAATGTGCAGGACCTACTTCCCAGACCCGGCATCATTTTCACACTTAATTGTTGACATGACATTCATGGGATGGCCGTGTGTCCACTTTAATTATTTTGATGAGTTTCGAAAGTTGTAGTACTGTACTTTATTAGATAAGAATGAGGAATGTCAATGGAAAAAAAAGTCTATAACATTACAAAACACCCCCTTCCCAAGACAAGCCCTCATGTCTGTCCTGACATAGTTGTATTTTTTCCAGTTACATCTTGAATGAACTCGATACGAGGCATGATGGGGGGAATCTACTTTCTGGCAACGATGGTTCATGTCCTGCTTAGAGATGGTGAACATTTTCATTGTCCATTTTATCCAGTCTTTCAAAGTGCGTTATAGAAATCTGAAGACTCAGAAAAACACTTTTCATTTAAAGTCTGTTTTTCCACAATGGAATTCTTCCGTGACTAATTGTTGATGTCTATGAAACAAACACTATGAATAGTGTCACAGAATCCAACAAATATCCTGAATACTAAACCACAAATCATATGACAAGTTCTTGTGCTAATTCTGAAAGATATTTTCTTGAAATTAAGCAATGAAACCAAATATGTTATGTCTATTAAAGTAATCCACTGTGGAGGGGGAACATTCTTTCTAATAATTGCAGTTCGATTCATTATGATGAGGTTTTTGTTCCACAGGAAACAATGAGGATTTTTAAAAGATCTTCCCTGAAAACTCAGTCAAAAGAGTATCAGTCTTGATGTTACCTCACATTTTTTTAAAGAGGTTTCTATCTCAATGAAAATGTCAGCCGAGACGGGCGGATCACGAGGTCAGGAGATCGAGACCATCCTGGCTAACACGGTGAAACCCCGTCTCTACTAAAAAACACAAAAAACTAGCCGGGCGAGGTGGCGGGCGCCTGTAGTCCCAGCTACTCCGGAGGCTGAGGCAGGAGAATGGCGTGAACCCGGGAGGCGGAGCTTGCAGTGAGCTGAGATCCGGCCACTGCACTCCAGCCTGGGTGACAGAGCAAGACTCCGTCTCAAAAAAAAAAAAAAAAAAAAAAAAAAAAAAAAAAAAAAAAAAAAAAAAGAAAATGTCAGCAAAATATGGAAAGCAGTCTCATGTCATTTAGAATATAAAGATGGAAGGTATATGTAAAAATTTCAAGTGTTAAACTAATACCATAACCAACTAATTTTGACTCAATAAATGTTTTTCTTGCAACAAAAATTATCCCGTTCCTGTATTTAAACCTTTCACATCACATCTGAAACTTTTTCAAAGATAGAGTAGCCTTGTTGTTTTCAGAATATATTGTGGATTTTGTGCTTAAAACAAATATGAGTGATCCTAAACTGTTTCTGCTCCATTTTATGCAAATCATTCCTATACCGTCTAGGCACCACGCATTTTTAAATCTTTTATGTACTGTTTTGTTTTCTCTTTATAATACTTTTCAGCTTTTAGGTAACAATCAATGGATTGTTTATTCTTTCTCAGCGTATGCTGTTTTTAAAAACGTAGGGTGAATTTGAAATAAATGTTCAACTTATTATAAATATATCTGTACATGTATGCATGTACACTTGTTATATATGTATATACATACACACACATATATTTGCAATTGCCTTCTTTGTCTACCATCTTTAAATGTCTGTTTCTTTGTTGGACTGAAAAGAAATGCATTGTTCTCAGCTGAAGTGGAGAAGCAGACAGATGAAAAATGAGCAATCCAGACCTAAGCAGAGGAAATCTGCATTTTAAAAATGCTTTGAAAGAAGTCTGCATTCCCCTAGGACACAAGACTCTCACTATTCACTCTACTCAGTAATATAGTACATCAGTACATGATTTTCCTAGATTAATTAGATGGGCCTATTCAATAATAATGACTCATTATTATACCAACTACATCCTTATACCAGCAACCTAGAACTTAGCAGCTTCATCAAATGCTACTTAAAGGAAATAGCCTACCTGCTGATAGACAAATACACACACACACACACACACACATACACACACACAGAGCAATGCTTGGGTCTATACCAGGATTTTATGGTTGAATGTCCCAGGGGAGAGCACCCACCTCTCAAGATAAAGGCAAGGGGACTCTGGTAATTCGTTTAATTCTATTCTGTGCACCAGTAAGGCTGATGTTTTCACAAAATTGTCTACCAGTGGGGACCAGGATGATCTCTTTCTCACACTCGCTTACCTCTGAGTCTTCATTCATGATGTTCCACCGTCTCCTTCTCAGTTGCTCATTTAAACCCTACCCAGTCTTAGAGCCCAGCAGCAACCTGATTGCCTCCATGAGGCCTCCTCTAGCCCTCCAGCCCACACTCAATTCTCCCTCTCAATACTCTCATCAGTTATGACCAGGACATTCCTTCAATTGTTCTTGACCCTTTACTATCTTTATTGAATAGTGTTAATTCAGCAAACAGTTGTGGAGAACTACCATGTGACTGATACTATGCTTGACATCATGGAAGACACAGAGGAAGAAAGACAGTATTTTAAATGTTTCCTATGCACCAGGTGCTTTATATAGACCTCACTAATCATTTTAAAGGCGTGATATTACCCCCAGGACAGCAGTGAAGAAACGGTATGAAAGGAGTTCAATAACCTGCCAAAATTTACACATCAGTAAGGAATACAATCAGAATTTAAGTCCAGGTCAATCTGATTTTATACTCCTTATTCCAGAAGTTGCAGAAACATGGCCCAGGGACTCTGTGAGTAACTTTAGATAGGCATACACTTTACAGTTCTCCACAGGCCCCATCCCACCCTGTTGTCCTCTATTCACACACTGGGACACTCCTTCATGTTACCTGCATGACTCCCAGTGATGGTTGACTTTCCTCCCCTGCTACTCCCTCCAGTTGTCTATTTTGACTCATGGTTACACTTTAGCAGGGAAGAAATTATAACATAAATTGAAAAAAAAAGCATAGATTCTCAAGGGAATGCGGAAATTATCCTGGAATATAGAATGACGTGAGTCTTGAAGGTTAGGATTTGGGAAGAGGGAGCGTGGGAGAAGAGTGTTCTAAGGAGAGGGAATGGGAGAAGGAAAAAAATTATATAGGTGAGATGAGAAAGCACCATCAGACTTGGTGAGCAGGAATTTAGTTTGACTGGGGAATGGGATCTGTTAAAGGCAACAGCAACAGAGAGAAAGATGAAAAGAGTAGTGGGGGGCAACACCTGAAAGACTTTGAATGCCATGCTCCGCAGTCTGGACTTCATTTGTAAAGATTAAGATCTCATGCAGATTTTTTTTTTTTTTTCTGAGATAGAATCAGGCTCTATCACCCAGGCTGGAGTGCAGTGGTGAGATCTTGGCTCACTGCAACCTCCGTCTCCAGGGTTCAAGCGATTCTCCCGCCTCTGCCTCCCAAGTAGCTGGGATTACAGATAGCCACCACCATGCCCAGCTAATTTTTGTATTTTTACTAGAGATGGGTTTCACCATGTTAGCCAGGATGGCCTCAAACTCCTGACTTCGGGTGATCAGCCTGCCTCTGCCTCCCAAAGTGCTGGGATTACAGGTGTGAGCCACCATCCCTGGCCTCATGCAGAGTTTTGGAGAGGAATGTATTTGCAACCAGATTCCAGGAAGAACAATCCAGCAGGAAAGAGCAGTAGCTATGTGTAAGGGGGAACAACTGAGTGGGAGAGCAGGGGAACAAAGGACAAGGCCACCTGTGCTTATCTAGGCATGAGATGCTGAGCTTGCACCAGGGAGTACCAGGAAGAATGGCAATAGCAGGTAAAGGCAGGAGGGGAACTAATGCGAGAGAATCCTGGCCTGCCTTGCTCTTGCTGAATGGGAAGCACTCCACACTTTTTCTCACATGTCATCTTATCTAAGATGCTTCCCTGCCCACCTGATATAAACTAGCCCTCCCATCCCATCTCCAGCCTCCCCAATCCCCTGATGCTGCCTTATCTTTCTCCATAGCCTTTATCACTATTTGACATACTATACACTTACTTGTTTATTTGTTTACTGCCTGGCTGCTCTGACAGCAAGTTAAGCTTCAGACACACAGGGATTCTTGTCTGTTTTATTCCCTGCAGTATCTCTGAAAGTACCTGTCACATAGAGGGTGTTTAATAAATACTTGTTAAATGAATGAAAAAATGAAGTCTTCCTGAGGGTGTGGTGTTTTCTTTCACCATCCAGAGAACAAGCCCGAGAATCATGTTTTATAGTCCTGCACACCCCACAGTGCCACACTTATGTAGGCCCTGTCACCTCAAATGCTACAGCCAGACCCTTACCTAACCTAGCCTTCCAAATGGATGCCACACTCTTTCTTCATCTGAACCCTTTGCAAGGACAAGGAGCTCCTCTTGACAAGGTGCCAGTCATGTGGCACAGCAGCTGATAGAGGACTTACCGAAATCACTATTTCAGGGTGCATGTCATGAATCTATATAGAACTGTAAGCTCATGTCACTCTGTGCTTTTCGTGGATAGCACTCATCACAATGTAATTGATTAGTTGTTGGTATAAGTATTTATTCATGGGACCTGTGCTTCTCAAACCTACCAGGTCCAAATCCCCTTTTTATGGCAAATATTTTCTAGTACCTTTTCTTTACTAACCTGAAAAGATATGAATGGACAATATAACCTGCCTACACACATATTTTTTAAATCGATATAATGCCCTAACTCTAATATAAAAAAGAAATAAAAAGAAAGTAAGTTATAATAAAACAGTACATATTTCAATATCTGAGTTCCCTGGGATAACTATGCTAGGCAACCTAATGAGAAAGTAGGCAGATGTTTCACCTGTAGGTAGAGTCACCAGGAATGGGAAGTTACCAATACAGACTGATACAGGCATTTCGATTTACACACCCAGACACCATGAATAGCCATCAAAATATGATTTTCCAAAGTGGTGAACACGTCTTCTTAAAGTCCAATGGTTATTTACCCATTAAGAAAGGAATCCCAAAAAGTGTTGATGATTGATTTTTATTAAACATAAAACTGAGGCAGACCCATCATTTTCATCCACTTAGACAAGTTTCGGAAACTGAAGACAGTTGGAAAAGGAGCCTATCTAATGCAGACAAACACATGTCCCACTTTTTAGATGTAGACAGAAATATCTGTGTACCTCCAGCCATCCTGATCTACAAAACTAGAGCAGTTTTCAAGATTTTGTTGTGAATATGTATCACAGTTTAAGTTCTTTCTCATTAGAATGTGGTTCGTGTTAAAAATTTAGAACATTTAAGCCAATCAAAACCAATGTTTCCTTTTTAAAATAACATTTTATAGCTCCATTTTACCTTCCTATAAACAAAATTCATAGATTACGTAACATACCATACATTTATTTTCAAAAAGTCAATATAATGCTAACAATAATATAAGGGAACAATAAAAAGAAAATAATTTGTGACAAAATTATACATATGCACATCATTACATAAATGTTTGGGCACAAGCACACAAAAACATAAAACCAACTAGTCTGAACCTCGTGTTACATAGAGAATTGCTGTGAATATCATCGCTATAAATGCAAACTCATCTAAATGCATTGAACTGGTGACTCAAATACCATGAGAGACATTGCCATTGGCAACATGATTTTTCGCAAATGGTGAATGATTCTTGATAAAGTTTGGGGAAATAGAACGCAATCTTTCCTGGATTTACAGTTGTATTTTTAGAGAAAAAAATAAGGATACAATTAAAAATAAAATTGCCATATGATCCAGCAAATCTACTTCTGGGTATATATATCCTGAAAAATTGAAACAGACTCTCAAAGAGATATTTGCACAGCATTGCTCGCAGCAGCATCATTCACAACAGCCAACAGGTGGAAGCAATTCAAGTTCCATCACGGATGGATGGATAAACCGAATGTAATAGATGCACACAATGGAATATTATTCAGCCTTAAAGAGGAAAGAAATTCTGACATATGCCATGATATGGATAAACCTTGAGGACATTATGCTAAGTGAAATGAGGCAGTTACACAAAGATGAATACTATGTGATTTCACTTAAATAAGGCATTTAAAATAGTCAAATTCATAGAAACCAAACGGAGAATGGTAGTTGTCAGGGGGTGAAAAAAAGAAAAAGGGCATGTTGTTTAACAGGTACAGAGTTTCAGGCCGGGCGCGGTGGCTCACGCTTGTAATCCCAGCACTTTGGGAGGCCGAGGCAGGTGGATCACCTGAGGTCGGGAGTTCAAGACCAGCCTGACCAACATGGAGAAACCCCGTCTCTACTAAAAATACAAAATTAGCCGGGGTGGTGGCACATGCCTGTAATCCCAGCTACTCGGGAGGCTGAGGCAGGAGAATTGCTTGAACCCAGGAGGCGGAGGTTGCAGTGAGCCGAGATCGCGCCATTGCACTCCAGCCTGGGCAAAAAGAGTGAAATTCTGTCTCAAAAAAAAAAAAAAAAAAAACAGGTACAGAGTTTCAGATTTGCAAGATGAAGTTCTAAAGAGCTGTTGTACAGCAATGTGAACATACTTAACACTACTGAACTGTGCATTGTTTATATGGTTAGATTTGTCAGGATGTGTTAAGTGGTTAAGATGCTAAATTTTACATTAGGTGACTTTTTCACAGCAAAAAAAAAAAAAAAAAAAATCAGCACAAAATAAAGTCAAACAAAAACCACTTGGTGTTTATATATTAACCAGTTTGATTGTAGATTAATAGCAAAGACCTTTTGTCACCTACTTGCCTGTTCCCCAAGATGTTTGAAAGATCCTGCAGGATAAAGAACTTCATTGCATGGGCCTGTCCTGCACATTGTAGAATACCTAGTTTCCCTCATCTCTGCCAACCCAATGCCAACAGCATCCTCCAATATCGTGACAACCCAAAACGTCCCCACAAATATCCAAATGCTCCCTATGGGGTGGAACCATGCCCAGTGAGAACCATGACACTAGATGGTAAGTTGCATGAGGACAGGGATCTGTGTCCCTCATAACTGTATCCTCAGTACCTAACAAAATTTAGTATGCACTACTAAATTGTGTTCAATGAATAGCCATTGAGTAAATAAAGCAACGTACCCTTGAGCCTGGAGACTGTCTAGCTCATCTTTAGACTTCCCTTCCCACCCCTACCCTAACCTCTGGCATGCCTAAGGCTCAAAAAAAATTTTTATTCACTTACCAAATATATTATGATGAATATGAGAATAATTGGATAAAACACATAGTTCCTACCCTGTGAAACTTACAGGCTGTTTGGAGAGACAGATAATAAACACATAAACAGTGTAACACAGCTAGGCCTTTAGTTTGGTCCCAAGTTAATTGTTGCAAGGGAGTAATGATAGTAGAGGTAGTGGTCATAGTAATACTGCTAATAATATTACTTCTCCCACCAGCTATTGCTTCCACTAGATATTATTTGTAGAGTATTAGTGGGACACCAAGCATATAACTTTCAATACCTCTTCTAATTCTGATGCAGCCCTTACAAGCTCCACGCTATCAGAATCCTGGCTGCCACAGCATCATTTCTCAATGCCTCCTCTTTCCCCACCCTCCACTGTACACTCCAGTCAAGACGTATTTCTTTCAGCTCCTCAAATATGCCATACTCTCTCTTTTCTGAACCATACGCAGGCAGTCCTTCTTCCTGGAAGACCCTTCATTCCTACCCTGCCGGGGTAAGTCCTACTCATCAACTACACATCACTTCCTCTGGGCAGACTTCCTTGATCCTTTCCCAGGGCTTCTTCCTTGCATTCCCATAGTACCCTGACCTTCCTCCACAACAGTCCTTACTGCACTGCATTGCCTGTTTACTTATCTGCTTCCCCCGTTACGAGTGTAACATCTATGAGGTTATTATGTTTATCTTTTGACTATCATATCTCCTAGTAGGAAACATTTGGATTTCCTGCAATCCCCTTTACTATCCCCGGTTTCTCTTCTCTGCCTTCCATATTCTTCTAAGAGACTGTGTCTGCAACCCTCTAGGAGGGCTAGAGTTTACCTTCACCCTTCACCCATGGGACAGCCTTTAGCCAATGACTGATTGGTACTGGTGTATGAAAGCCCAGCTTCCTTTTCCATAGGTGAAAAAGTTATGATGCAGCATAACTTTTTTTCCACTGATCCCCTGCAGGATCAGCTTGAAGCCACCCTCTGTGGGTCTTTGACTAAAATGGCACCCTTGTTTGTCTTCTCTTCCCCCTTGCTGTTTCCACTGCTCTGTTACAGGGTTCTCCTGGGGGCATTCCTTTATAAATCACTCCCACACAAATCCTTGTCTCAGGGTCTACTTCTGGCAATCTCAACCTAAGATATCCCCTGAAAAACTAGTATAGTATCTGACACAGAGTAGAACCCAGTAACTGTTTGTAAATTAATCAATCACTTATGATAGAATCCAACAAAGTAGCAAGTATATTTATTCCCATCTATGAGGAAACCGAGGTTAAGGGTAAGTAGAGTAAGCTCTAACCCACATAGCTGGCACTTGGAGATCCAGGAACCAATTCCAGGCCCATATATGGCTCCAAACTAAACTTTTCAACAGCACTATGTTCCACCCAGCACTAGTTCAATATTTTGGGAAATGGCAGAAGGCGCCATAATCCTTGGGTATCTTCTGGTTCTAAATTCCCTTCTAGTAGTAGCTTCTCCTAGAGCCAACATTCACTCAAAAACAGAATCTTCACAGCGCTGGGAAGATACACTGCTTCAACCTGATTTACCAGATGACATTTCTGGAGTTCAATCTTGTTATCAACTATCAGGAAATCTTCAAAGTGTCAAAGCCAAATAAAGATCTATTCCCTAACACAGGCAAGAGGAGGAAAATTTGCAGAAGTGTCCCATGCTATCAGGCATTGCCAAGGAGAAGGAGATAAAAAGTAATAGCCTAATTTTCGTTAAGTGATTGCTCTCATAAAGTAAAAGAGAACTTGTCCTTACCAGGACATTAACCCTGCGTTGCTCAGACAATTAAGAGAAGTCATAAATTAATCCATAATCATGATCTGAAAAGAAAATTTATCTTAGCACAGAGGGTAAGAAAAGAAGAAAATTGTCTTGGAGAGGATGCATCATCTGTTCTATTTTGCAAGACAAGCCATAACGCTCATGCCTTTATGCTTACAACTCTCTTTCTTTAATCCACACCATCCCATCTCATCTTCATTCCTCTTTTTCCCTCTCTGCTTCCCTCTCTCCTTTACCTTAATAGCCCCCACCTCAAATTCTTGATCTCAAGATTTAAAAATGAACACAGGATATTCTTTCACAGAAGCTAAAAGAGTATTTTTTTGTTTTTGTTTTCAGATTGCTTTAATCTGAAATTTTATTCAAAAAGCATATCTTTTCACTAAAAACTATAGAGATCCTTCAGAACTGGATATAAATCAAACTTAGGGCATGAAAATATTAAGATGGTTAAGAGATTGTGACTTGTTATATTTCATTCTATTGTTGTTTCCCTTATATTATTAATGATTATATTTAAGCAATAGAAAAGTATTTGGAGACAGAATAAAAGGAGGGAAGGAGGCAGAGGTGAGAAGGTACTGACCGCCTACGCTGTTCTATACACTTAAATATATCTTATTGAATCTTAATCAGAAATTTCTCAGATAGGTATTGTTATCCCCATTTTACAGATGTTGAAAGTGAGCATGAAATCTTATTTCTTTTGCAGAGCCAGGATTTAGTTCTACCTCTATTTGTCTCCAAAGACCAGGCTTTGGGCTTTGAGGTGAGGAATGACCAAGGAGAAGAGATGGATGATGGACATAAGAGGCTTAAAAAAACACTTAAGTAAACCTTCTGTTGTTTTTCAGTCCTCTAGTAAAGAATAAGGTTGAAAATAAGATCACTTTTGATTCTCCTTTGGCAGATGATTTTTTTAACTGAGTTTGGAAGGGAAGAAGATGAGGATAATGGGACAAGCAGTCATGGCCTTGGAGCAAGAAGAGATGCTTAATATTTTTGGATATGATTCTTCTTTATCATTCTTCCCATCAGTCACACAGTCTGCATGCATTGCCTTGAGGGAAGGATGACATAGCATAAGGAAGATTGTTTTTGGTATTTGAGATTCAAAAGCCTAGGCCTAAGGGAACAATAAGAATTCATGTGAATATAGATAAGAAATTTAGAAGAATATGAGATAGGAAGTAAGCTTTTGCTCCTAGACAGAATCCTATAGAATAGCAGGAGGAGAGAGGACAGGGTAAGTTAGAGAAGTTTGAGAAACTGCCGAGAGAGGAGTGGAGCCCACAACCAGAGCCCGCTGTGTGCGTAGGCAGCACTGTCTTCCAACTTACTGCCCAGAGCCTCTAATATCTCCACTCCCAGATCCTCCACTGAGCAAGAGCAGACAGAATCCTTGACAGTGAATGATGCAGAAGACTAGGAGTGTTCAGAAAGGCCAAGATGAGAAATAGGGTTAGAATCAGAGGAGGCTCAGTGGCCTGCATTCCTTCTTGCCATCAGCTTATCTGCTCTCTTTTGGGTCACTACAAAACAGACATGTACAGAGCACCAGCAAAATTTTCCAAAGCCAAACTCGTGATACAAACACAATTTTTCAAAAATAAATGAAATTCATGTTGAATTTGTTGCTTCTGGTGTTTTTAAACCAACCTAAAACAACCACTTATGAAGTAGGATGACTTTACAAAGAGGGCAAGGTGACTTTATAAAGTGTTTCTAGCTTCCTGGCTTCTCATAAAATTGCAGAAAACACAAAGCATCTCTGCAGAGCTTTAGAGAAATTCTCAGTGGAGGATTTGATATTAAATTTCTTCACTGAGTCAACGTCCTTGGATTTCTCTTTCATAAGATCCTAATATTTGAGTTTGAGTTGTGTGTTATTCTTAAATAGTAGCCATCCCTTGTTTGTAAGCATATTAAAGGCATTAATATGTCTCCCCACTTTCTGACAAATATCAAACTAATAGAAAAACTGAAAGAAGAAGAGGGCAATGGTATGCCCTTTACTTGTGCTTGTGTGGTCTAATAAAATAACACACCCAAAATATTTTAGCAGAGATATTATTATGATCTTAGCATATTGTCTGACATGCAGTGACTGATTATTACTTCTGTCGTTTAGGTAGACTGGTTACCAACAGTATCTGGAGTATATAAAATATCATGAAATACACAAATGGCATCTTAGTGAAAACATTATTAATATGCCTCAAAAATTGATATTTCACCCTAAAAATCTACTTCTACAACAACATATGCATAAAGTTATTTATTACAGCAGTACAGTAACTTCAAATATTGGAATTAACCTGTATACCTTTCACTAGATTTTGGTTGAATAAACCATGTTGCATCTATATAATAGCATATTATATAACCATCCAAAAGGATGAGAATGATCTCTATAAATTTATATGGATATATTATTTATTAAAAAAGCAAAGCACGGAAGAGTGCATGTATAGTATACTACTTTCTATACATAAAAAGACAAACTGTGGAAATATATCTATATCTATCAATTACCTATCTACTCTTATAGACACACAGGGAGAAATAAATCATAAAATATAAAATTGTACCTACAGAAATAAGTAGAAATATAATAAAGGAACAGGAATGGGAAGGAGAGCTCTCTGATACGGGTTTGGTTTTTCTGAGACATTCTATAAGGAAATTAGCCTTGACTATTTAAAAATGTCAAGAAAAATTTAAAAGGCTGAGAAATTATTCCTAGAATAAAGGAGACTAAATAGATATGACAACTAAATGTATAATATAATCTTTTATAGGCTCTTGTATTATATATATGCACATATATATTTATATATCTATATAGATTTTATTTATACATCTATATAGCTTTCTTTCTAACAAGCTTATGTAACACAGTGTTAACAATTGGTAAACATAACAGTTGTAACATTTGCAAAACTCAATTAATTTGCAACTTTATTTTTATTAATTAGGTTGGGCATGTTATAAGCCATTTGTCTTTCTTTTTTGATGAATTCTCTGTTCATATTTTTTGTCCATTTTTATTGTTGTGTTTTTTTTGTTTTTTTGTTTTTTTTTGGAGACGGAGTCTCGCTCTGTCGCCCAGGCTGGAGTGCAGTGGCGTGCTCTCGGCTCACTGCAAGCTCCGCCTCCCGGGTTTACACCATTCTCCTGCCTCAGTCTCCCGAGTAGCTGAGACTACAGACGCCCGCCACTTCGCCCGGCTAGTTTTTTGTGTTTTTTTAATAGAGACGGGGTTTCACCGTGTTAGCCAGGATGGTCTCGATCTCCTGACCTCGTGATCCACCCGTCTTGGCCTCCCAAAGTGCTGGGATTACAGGCGTGAGCCACCGCGCCCGGCCGTCCGTTTTTATTTTGAGTTATTGGTCTTTATCTTACTAATTTATAGAAGATCTTCACGTAATAGGCCAATAAGTTTTTTGTGTTGTAAGTTGCAGATATTTTCCCGAGTTTTTCTTTTATCTTTTTTATGGCATTTTGTTTCTCAGATAGATTTTTAAAGAATTTACTGTAGTCAATAGTTATCAAATCTTTCCTTTTGTTACAGTGTTTGGATTATGTTTACAAAGGTCATCCGAACTCCAACACGGTGCTCATGTTTTCTTCTACTACATTTATGGTTTACTTGCGTGTGTGTGTGTAATTAAATAGTTAAATCGTGTGAAATGTAAATAAGTTTAAGTAAAGTAGGGATAAAATTAAATTTAATTTTTCTTCAAATGGCTATCCTATTGTTTAAACACTGTGTATTGAATAATTTATTTTTCCCCATTTCTAAATTCCTGTATGTATTTAGACCAGTTTCTTATATATTATCTCCTTTGATTTTTAAAGTAATGTTGTAAGATAGGTATTGCTACAGATGAACCTACTTGGGGAGGGGAAAGCTTTTATTCCAGAGCTCAGAAAACATGACAGCAATAGAACGTGAATATGAAGACTTGAAGAAAATTTAGGGCCATGGCAAATGCATTTGTGTTAGATAAAAGCTTCATAAATTAATAAATTTCACTGTATTTATTATAGCTCTAGCCAAAGGAAATAAATGCAATAAATGCCTTGTTAAAAAAAAATACCATGTTATTGGCTAAATTATTAGTGAGCAGTGACCCTAATTAACAAGGTAATAACTTGCCTACTTGCTGATGAGGCAGTTTTTCAAAACTCATCAGTGCCAGGTAAGCCTTCCCTGCGGGATAAGAAAATGTATTATACTTAGACAAATGTAAAAAACAAACAAAAAAATAGGATTCTGACAATTCATCAGGACTCAGAAAGACACGTGTCTTATTCCCTAGGCCTCCTTCCAGCCCTGCCCTCTCCCATTCCCTATTTGAGGAGAGAGTAGAACAAGAACACCTGCCCTCATGAGAGAGAATGATCTAGCTTATATCTCAAGAATAGGTCTTGGGATCCTCTGCTGCTTATCCTCTTCAACCTCTTCTTTGCTACACGCTGTAGTTCTCGGGTACCCAGTAGACTGGACTCAAAAATGCTGATTATCGAAATTCGTTTGCTCCCTAAGAATTCAGTGTTTACGACAGTGTGACCCACAGTGTATTGAAGTCTAATATCCTCAAGCGGTGAGCAGAAAGAGGCTTTAGCTTTGCATGATTACTGAAAGCTGAACAGTCTGCCCAGTGTTCTTCCGATTTTCATTTTTCGAGGTTTATGTTAGGGAAGAGGTCAGGGAAGGTCAATTCCATCCACACTGCTGATTCCACACTGAACATTGATCTGAGGCAAGGCCAGAAGAGTTAGCCCTGATGTAAACGTGCATAAAAAGGCAACTGCCACGGTCTTTGAGATTAGTAATAAAAACCAAGTACACTGGGACCCATTTACTTATGTTTTTAAAAGAGCAGTGGTGTGGGGAAGGTAATATTTAAATTCACATCTGAATCCAAAGAAAACCAAAATAGCCCTGCTTCCAAGAATCTTGTTTTCTGACAATCAATTATTAATATTAATTCAAAAAGCATCTCCTCTGCTTCCCTAAAAGTTTAATTAAGAAATGTAAGAAAGGTGTTCTAACAAGTCTGGTATAGGCTCAGATTCAAATCAGTCCATCAATCCATGAATCAATACTTATCAGAGACTCCAACAAAATAAAATATCGACTCAGATGAGGTTCCCTTCAGAGAATAATTTGACGTTCTCATCTTCTCCTGATTCAGTAATTTAGGAAAACGTGAAGTGTGACTATAAAGTAATGATACTGATTTCATTTGTCACACATGAAAATCAACCTTGTCATTTATATAATTCCAGTCACTTATATAATTTGGAACCTTGTCACTTTTATAAATTGGAACACTTTGGGGAAAAAAAGAAAATTCTTGTGATGGGTTATATATATTAGGATAAATTGATATTGTGGCTGATTTAATTCACTGTTCCTATTAATTAATAGATTGGGTTTGATTTTAGTTTTAGGGTTTTATGGGTTCAAGTACCTGAAATATACCAAGGATCACCCAGGGGTAAGGCTGTGTAGTGTGGTGTGTGCATATGCATGTGTGTATGTGTGTACATGCGTGTGCACGTTGAAAGTGGGACTGCAGGATAATATTAAAAGGAGAAAACGTAACTTTAAGAGTTTGAAATCTAACTGAATGGACAGTAACCCATCACTAATAGCTGTGTGACCTCCAGCAAGTTACTGAGCTTCTCTCTGCCTGTTTCCTCATCTGTAAAATGTAGATAGTAATAGCAACTACTTCCTATGCCTCGGGTGAGGATTAAGTGAGCTCATACATGTAAAGTGCTAAGCACAGTCAACATTGGACTTGATGATGATAATAATGATTATGGTACTGCAATAACATTGCAGAGAGATATTATTGCATTTATTGCAGCAACATTGTCATCAGCGCTCAAGATTTAATTTTGGAACTGGGAGACATCTTAACTTTCAAAGTTGCTTGTTTCAAATACATTGTTTCACAGGGAATAAATTGTGGCAAGATAAAGGTGGTATGACTGCCAATGTTAGTGATGGGTGGAGGCTTAGAAAGAACCCAGTCTCCTAACTCCTTTGCCTTGTTTGTGTAATTACGAGGAAGGGGAGATATTTTGTGTGTTAGAGAGGGTTACTCAAAAACTCAGTGAATGAATACTGTCAAAGCAGTTTGAGGCACGAAAAGGGTAGACATTAAGTAAAGTCAGACACCAGTCAACAGCATTTATTGATTTATTTCTGTGTGAAGAGCATTGTATTATGTGCTGAATGGGAATGCTGTATTCTTATTCTTCAAGGCATAGAAGTTGACCTGGTATAGGTTGACCTGAATTTTTCTGTAAAAGCTTTCTCTAGATGGCTGCTTAAGCGGCTGTTAATCGAAAGAGAAAACTCCATTCCTCGCACCTTTCACTCTTCAACTTCACCAGTACCCCCAGTGTGCCTTGGGATGCAGTAGACTCCTTTACCAGCACTCAGCAAGTAGTTTGCCCCAGACATTGGAAAGACTCTTGATCCTGAAGTATAGGCTAAGAAATTAGGCTCAACAGTATTTTATTTTTAAAAAACCTGTGTACTGTGCAATAAAGATAAAGCTATCATTATTCTTACATAAAAACTTTTCAAGTTTATTAACCCTAAAGCTTGAATATTTAGTTGAATCCAATGTTCTTAGATCGTATTCTATTTCTCCCTGCAAATTATAGAGAAATCACCAATAAACATCCTGGTTCATAATATGAGAGCTGCAACGATTTTTGCCTCTGTCTCTGCAATAAGGAGGGAGAGAGAGGAAAGAATGGATTTGGCATTCTAGCTGAGCTCCAGGCACCTATGCATCCATGCAGCATATGCACTTCAAAGGGTACTGGGCAGCCACCCAGAGAGGCCCCAAAGTTCACCCTCACCAGGTACTGTGGTTTAATTGGTCTTCACTCCCTGCCCCCACCCCACCCCCACTTAATATTCACTTTTATTGCAATCACATTCTTCACAATTAATTAGCAGTTTCTTTTGGAAATTCAGGAGAGAAAAAAAAAAACACTCATTTCCGGCAGGTACATTCTTCATGTCTTGATCTTTTAATACTCTATGTTTTTGATAAAGAGTATTGGAGGTATATTTGTTCTCTGTGTATACGTGTTTGCGTGTGCCCGTGTGGAGTGAGGGGTCGTAGTCACCAAAGGAGGTGCCAGGTATCTTGAGCTGTAAAAGAGATAACAATTAAAAGAGAATTTCAAGGTGGGATTTTTCTGTCGACTGACTAAACTCTATGAATGATCAGGTACATCAAAACATAAAGACAAGCAAACAACCTTCTCTCGGTTCTGTATTTTTCAGGCTCAAATAAAGTTGAAACTTACAGAACTTGAATATTTAATTGCATCCAGTGTTCTTAGACTTTTTTTTTTTTTTTTTTTTTTTTTTTGAGACGGAGTCTCGCTCTGTCGCCCAGGCTGGAGCGCAGTGGCCGGATCTCGGCTCACTGCAAACTCCGCCTCCCGGGTTCACGCCATTCTCCTGCCTCAGCCTCCCGAGTAGCTGGGACTACGGGCGCCCGCCACCTCGCCCGGCTAGTTTTTTGTATTTTTAGTAGAGATGGGGTTTCACCGTGTTAGCCAAGATAGTCTCGATTTCCTGACCTCGTGATCCGCCCGTCTCGGCCTCCCAAAGGGCTGGGATTACAGGCGTGAGCCACAGCCCCTGGCCGTTCTTAGACTTTTTATTTTGAGCTGGATGTTTTTGCTTATAAGGCCCTAGGATTGTGCTTATAATATGGCTGGGAGAGAAAAGACCTCAGTGCCAGGCTTCTCAGTGGAGCTGGAACTAGAAATAGATAGGTGATAGATAGATAGATAGATAGATAGATAGATAGATAGATAGATAGATAGTAATTGATAGATGTTAGATAGATAGATAGATAGATAGATAGATAGATAGATAGATAGATAGATAGATAGATAGATAGATAGATAGAGATGGTAGGTATATAAATAAATAGATTGGTAGATAGATGGCAAATAGTAGATAGATAGATACATATATACATAGAGGGATAGACAAAACAGAAAAGAGTGAAATAAGTGGATTACTATAAAGGCAGAAATAGTTCCACTTTTAAAGAAAAGTGGAAAATAAAGCTCTCATTATTAACAAATGCATTCACCCTAACAACGTGTTTTGTGGTTTCATTGCTGCAGTTTTTTCTCTCAAAAAAAATACTATTCATGAGTTATAAACAGGTGAGTGACACATACTTACAGGAAGCAGCCAGTAAATATACACAAGTAAAGAAGTTCTGTATTTTTTTCCTTTTAAATTTTACATTGTTTATTCTTTATGATTCAATTTTTCTGTTACATTCATCCCTGTTGCCTGAAAACAATTAGTTTTTAGGCCTAAAGATGAGGAAATCCTTCCCTTAACTCCAGTGGATCAAAGAAGTCTTCTTGGAAGAGGAGGGTTTTCTCACTGCTCAGAGGAAAGAAAGAAAGAAAGGGACTTTGAACTAATCTGGAAAAAATGATGACGCTTCACTCGGTTATTTTAAAATCTAGCCACAAGGATATTTTTGACACGTCATCATAAGAATAACATTTGTCCTACGACACAGTTGCTGTTTATCTAATTATCTAAGTTAATGATAATAAGATACACACAAATTAATGTTACTCCTTGGACTCAAAATTTGAGCCTGAAATGAAGCGAGTGACTTCATTTCTCCATTTTACGGAAGTTAGAAGTTCATTTTAAAAATCCGCCACACTGTACATTAATGAAATGGGGTGTGTCTGGGATTCTCCGACTCTACTTTTTTCAATTAATTGCCTCTAACACACTTATCTTAGAAATCTTAAGATGGTGAGAAATAGCCTACGTTCCTCATTCTTAGCGTTTACAAAGCTTCACACATATGTTCTCTCCCTCCACCACTGCCTCCCATGATTCAGTCACTTCATATTGTAATACTTTGTTGATTATTGATTTTTGGTTAAGGTTGGAGCCCAGTACAACTGTGTGAGCATTCGCCGCCTTCAATTTGATGGCACGCTGCTGCCTGCCCACTCCATACTGACAGGCATCCTCTTACTTTCAGATTGTTGTTCGTTGGCTGATGAACACACAGGAGGGAGATCATGACCTTTTCTCTTATCTGGACAGCTCTTAGCTTCACAAACATTTTTTTGCTGCAGGGTGTTATTAACAACAGGATGATAGAACAAAGAAATGAAGAGATGAGAAGCACATCAATGTATAAAATTTTCTTTATTAGGACACCCTTGAGGCCCAAGAAGGTAATTATCAAAGTGTTGACATTCTCCTCCTTAGAAAAACAAATTTTACACACGCATGCACACACACATACACACACGCTCTAATGAGGTCATCATTTGAAAATTAAGTGTTACTCATTCCCTTCATTCATGGGAGTTTGCAACTCTGCTTTCACTGGAGATCGGTTTATATAAATAGAAAAGAAAGCCAAAGTAATTGAATTTATTATACAGCAGTCATGAGTTAAGACAAGACACATTATAATTAGTTGCAGCATGTTGATGATTAAAATTTAATGAGCTCATTTTTCCTATATTTGAAGGAGTGTGAGTTCAGCTCTGTGGGATTACTTAGGGCAAAGGTGTCAGAAGCATAGGCAAATTATTATTAGTCTGGGTTTGCATGCCCTTCTTGCCTCCCAAGCCTTGTATTTGAATTTAAGGGCCCTCAAAGTATAGAGAATAGAGACATTTTCAGATGAAACCCTGTCTTTAATTCCAACAGATCTATTACTTATTTTCTGTGCAGCTCTGAAGGAAAATTTTGAACCTCTAGGTGTGGAGACTATCCTAAAAGAATATCCTGCCTTTCTTTTGGGGTGTGTTAAATTCAACCGAAAATTTCTCAGATCACTGGATTTATGCTGGGGCTCTTTAGCTTAGGCCAATATTCTCAATAATAAAAAGCTAAAATTTAAAAAGAAAAGATAAGATAGCCACAAGGAAAGCTATAGAGCAAGCACCTACGTGACTAAATGATGCTGATACTAGGAATGAACACGGAGATGTTTGCAGCCTGTCTCTCTGATAACATTAATTATTCCAAACTGGTAATCTCCATAGACTTTGTTTCCCTCTCTGAATGACTAATCCCTTCTTTGTTTAACATCCCAAATCCTAATACAAATATCTGATAATATGTAAATCAACAATATTGTATTTTTAAAATCTCATGTTAAGTTACAGAGGTACAAAATACTATCTGAAAACACTAACTTATTTAATTCTAATTGTGGATAGTTTTTTCCCTCACATTTTGTTTAAGGTAAAATCCCCTCTGGCTTGAAAACATACTCCCTATGTCAAAAATACTTGAAAATAGAGGTGTAAAAAGGAAACACTATACAATCAAAGGTCTAATGGCCCCAGCAGGACATAACCAAGAAATATAAAGTAGTTTAAAAGGATGCAGGGGAGATGATGTGAAATTCCAGTGAGCATTGTTTTGCATTTTTGTATTGTGTTTTACCTAAGCATCCCAAACTATCCCAACTGCATAAGCATTAAAGCAATACATCTTATATCTCTTTAGAGGTGACAATATCTTTTTCTCCAGAATAAGTGTATCATTTTTGGAGATCACATGGAGAATGAGAGAAAATTCCCAGGGCAATGTTGGCCCTGAAGTTATGTCACTAGGAGAATCCTCTCCTGCTCTCTGATACAGCATCCTCAACCCTACCCAGTCATGTAGAGAAATATTGGCATATAAAGCAAAAAGGGTGAGCTTAATTGCCATCCCAATTCACTTATTTATTAACTTTTAAGTGAAGGGAAAAAGAGCTAGTCCCTTCCAGTCTAGTGGTTGGTTAATGGGAATTTTCTATTAGCCATCATCCACATATTTCTACTGCAGTTATGACTGTTGCTCAAAATTACATCCTTAAAGCATAATCCTGATGTGCTTCTGAATCATTAAAGCAGGCCCATATTACATTCATCAGTGTGTCCATGTTTCACAAATTTTACAGTACTGAAAATTCTCCCCGAGCTGGCTACAAGTGTGGGATTCATGTATACTATCACCAACAGGAGACTTCGGCCAAAACCCTCTATTTCTCTGATGATGCTGAATAAAGATATGGCATCTCATACTGAGATGATTGAGGATAAGACTAAACCATAACTGGGTGAGGCAGAAAAACAGGATTTTTCTCATGAATTATCCAGTTTTCTAGGGCCCTACAGACCTACCCAAAGATAGAAAAAAAACTTGAAAACTAGAATTTGTCAATAAAATACATCCCTTGGAAAGGTTCCATAGCTTCTCCAAATAAAACCAACATTGGTCATGACCAATCTAATTAGAATCTTTCACCAGACAGGTATGTTTAGGATTTTATTTTTATGCCTATATTCTCATTTTGTTTTTTATGACTATGTAGCAGTGTCCCCCCAAATTCCTCTCTACTCAAAACCTCAAAATCTGACCTTATATGGAAATAGGGTCTTTGAAGATGTCATTAAGATGTGGTGCTACTGGATTAGAGTGGGCCCTAAATCCAATAACTGGTGACCTTACAAGACAATAGGAACAGACAATTGATACACAAAGAGGAGACTGCTGTGGGACGATGGAGGCAGGGATTAGAGGGATACGCCCACAAGCCAAGGATGCCAAGGATTGCTGGCAACTATCAGAAGCTAGGAGAGAGGTCTGGGTTGGTTTCTTGCTCAGAGACTTCAAAAGAAACGAACTTTGCTGACACTTTGATTTCAGACTTCTGGCCTCTGGAACTGTGAAAGAATACATTTCTGTGGATTTAAGCCACCTGATCTGTGGCAATTTGTTGCAGCAGCTGTGTAAAACTAATACATCCTCATCATCACCATTATTATCATGACTAATATTTATTTAGATGCTATTTCCAAATAAGGTCACATTTTGAGGTTCCAAGTAGAGAGCAATTTGGAGGTATAGTATTCAACCTGTTACATGATCATAAAAACAAAATAAAAATATAGTCATAAAAATAAAAACCCAAAGAAATATAAATCATTCTACTATAGCGACACATGCATATGTATGTTTATTGCAGCACTATTTACAATAGCAAAGACATGGAACTAACCCAAATGCCCATCAATGATAGACTGGATAAAGAAAATGTAGTACATATACACCATGGAATACTATGCAGCCATAAAAAGGAATGAGATTATGTCCTTTGCAGGGAGAGGGATGAAGCTGTAAGCCATCATCCTCAGCAAACTAACACAGGAAGAGAAAATCAAACACCGCATGTTCTCACTCAAGTGGGAGTTGAACAATGAGAACACATAGACACAGGGAGGGGAACAACACACACCGGGGCCTGTTGGGGAGTGGCAGGGAAGGAGAGGGAAAGCACTAGACAAATAGCTAATGTATGTAGGGGCTGAAAACCTAGATAACGGGTTGATAGGTGCAACAAACCACCATGGCACACATATACCTATGTATACATAGTGCAGAACGTGTATGTAACAAACCTACATGTTTAGCACTTGTATCCCAGAACTTAAAGTAAAATTTTTAAAAATATATGTTAAAAATAAAATAAAATCCCAAATGTATCTGTCTGATGAAAGATTCTCATTGGATGGGTCACAGACAATGTAGGTTTACTTGGAGTAGCTATAGAACCTTTCCAAGGGCTATATTTTATTGACAAGATCTGGTTCTCAAGTTTTTAAATCTTTGGATAGGTCTGTAGAGCTCCAGAAAACTGGATAACTTAGGCTTTGCAATGTGCTTTTTGTAGAGTATCTTATTGAATCCATCTGACAACCCATGGAGAAAAATGTGGTTATTATTGTTTCCATTTACATATGAGGAAGCTGAGTCTTGGAGACATCCAAGGCCTCACAGAAAGAGAAGAGCTGAGACTCAAATCCAGTTATCGCTAGCACCAATTATTCTCCTAGAAAATCACACTTACATAAAATAAGATGCTCTCAAAGATTCTCATTTTTTAAAATCTAAAAATATTTAGCCTGGGCTCAATATAAATGCAACCCAATTTCTTATACCTTTTATACCTATGCCCACAATACAGCACACTCATAACTAATGTTTCAAATGATGAGCCAAATTTATTGAAAGTCTTCAGTTATCATCATAGCCCTTCTAATGTATTTCATGAACCACACGACTAGACATTTTGGCAAACTATCCAAAAAGAAGATGGGCAAGCCATTTTACATACTGAAGAAGGAAAGTCCATCCCACTCCCTTCCCTTCTCTGGCACCAAGACACAACACACACTACTCTTTTTGTGCATAGGACTGGCAGCATAACCCCAAAGGGCCGTAACACTTTCATTTCCAAGATTTTTGTTTTGCTAACCTTGAAATGACTCACTGTGTCTTTTTCAGGCAACCACTCACCCTCATTTTAGCCGAAAGCAGCTTTCAGAGAAAGGAGATAGAAACATGTGTTCGACATTTAAAAAATATTTATTGAGTACCTATTACATAGAAACCTGCTTATAGTTTCGGATATATTGACATATACATAAATATATGACAAATGTAGAAATAAAAGTCATGCAAATCAAAACATGATAGATGTCCAGAGGAAGGTGTCGAGTGGGAGTGACCATGAGAAGCTTCATGTAAGAAGGGCAATGAAGGGCTTAGTCCAGGAGGCTGTCTATGATCTGGCTGTGTGAGAGACGGGGAAGCTTGGAGTGAGGGGATACAGGCCAAGAATAGGAAAAGGGGTTTCTTGATACAGTTCCTCCCTGCGGTGAAAGGAACAGTGAGTCCTATAATGCACTGGACAATGAGCTCCTGGAATGCAGGAAATTTTCCTTGGTAAAACTTTGTGTCATCAGACCCTGGCACAAAGTAGCTGCTGAAAAATCTATACATTCGAATGGTCAATATATGAACCAAGGAGTAAATAAATGGGCATTATGTTGCAAAGAGGAAAGTAAATGAAAGATCCATCTCTCTTTCAAAAGCTAAAGGTGGAAGCAGTGGCTTTTGGAACTCAAGGAGAACCAGCCCCTAGCATTGTTTAAGATGCTATGAAGTGCTAGTGGAGAGCTCCATGCCCTCTTCCTCACCAGTTTATCCTCAGTACCTTGCTATCCAAATGGGAAGTTCCCCTTGAAACAATATGGAGGTCAGAGACCAGAGGGGAGTGAAGAAAGGAAGGAGCTATCTGGAGAGCAAGGCCACAGAGAACACAGGGTGAGGAGGAGGGTGAGGGCTGCCTTGTCTGGAAAACTGCCTGGCTGTGGAAATCTGACCTGTGCAAAAAGAAAGCCTGACAGAACTTCTAAGTCAGTTTCCAAGAACAAATCTATTTTTAGGTAACCATTTCTTTTGGCAACAGACCTCCAAGTGCAGAGAAGTACTTAGAATTTGTCACAACCAAACAAATAGGGGGTTCTAAGTTTTATATGGTTTTATAATATTTTCTCTTTTACAGATGGAACTCTCAAAATGGACACAAAACCCCTATATCCATTGTCCAATGTATTAATTGGGGGCGAGGGAGAATGATTAATAAGAATAAATAAGAGCCTTATCTACTGGAGAAAACACCAGTGACTTGTTCTACACACAGCCAAGTCAGTGATCCAGTTCATTCATTCGCCTGGGATAGCCTCAGCTCACATCAGGCTATGTAACTTCCCACACTACAGCTCTCGAAATACAGGTACTTCCAGGGAGTTTCTGGGCTGTCAGCTCCTGAACCACCTGGCAGTCAGGTGAGAAATCTCATGCAAGTCTGATGCCATTTCAAACTCAGTAAAAGCTTGAATAATAGATCATGACACAGTAAAGACGGCAGTGCTTCCGCTACGATCAGGGACCCTGCATTCCACAAATAACTTAGGCCAGGGTAAGTAAAGGGCCTAGAGAGGGTTTGAGCACCCACTCCCACCCCCAGACCACAAGGAGGGATTTCTGTCTGAAGATCTGTCATTCAAAAAAGTGTTCTTCCAACCCAAAGTTAAGATATTGGGAAAGGCAGCTGTGAGGTGAACAGAGCATAGACCAGCAGCCAGTGGACTCAAGGACTAATTCCAGCTTCACCGTTTCTCAGTAGAATGATGATGAAGGAAATCAGCATCTGCTAGGAGCTAGGCAACTTGCTAGGGGCTTTCCCATGCTTTATGCTAAGCATCAATTTTCCCGTGCACAAAATACAGATAGCAACATTTCCTCTGCTTATTTCTCAGGGAGTTCTGTGAATTCTAAAGCAGCTTTGTACATCTAAAAAGATATATATGTGGTCTTTGAGGGATGCCTTTGTATATCTGGTCTGATACAAGCTGTGATGAAAGTGGATATGTCCTCCCAGCAAATATTACCTCATACTCAAGTCAAGTAGAGCCACGGAATCATTTCCACCATCATCTTTCCTAATGGGTAACACAAAGACTTAAAGCCTCAGCTGATGTAAAGACAGATTGAATTCACCATTGTATACATGTACATATACATGTCCTTTCGTCCTTTCTTTTTTTCTTCTCTGTAATCACCAATATCATAACTTAAGGGTGACTTAAACTTGTCCTTGTCTCCTAGCCTCAATTCCAATCCCACAGTACACCTAAACTCTCATGGTGATGATGGCGGTGCTAGCCTTTGGTGAACACTTACATGTCAAACCCATTGCCAAGTACTTTCCATACATCCTCCCATTTTCCCTCTCAACAACTCTCTGATGTAGTCACTATTATCCCCATTTTACAGAAGAGGAAAGTGAGAAAAAAAAAAAAAAGATTAAGAAACTTGCCTAAGATCACAGAGCTACCATGTGCCAGGGAAGGATTTCAAATGCAGGTCTATGTGACCAGAAAAAAACTGTACCCTCACTCACCACACCACATGACCTCCAGAATTTTTGTTCTACCACAGAGTAGCTAAACTTATGTTTCTCTGTTAATAAAACTACAACCCAAACTGCCAGGTTCTCCCCCACCAAGAACAGCTGTGACCATATTCAGTTGCATTTGCTGATGAGTATGAGTCCTAGCTGTTCCTTCACAGCCACGAGGGCTGATAACTGAGTGTTAACTTCTAACGCTGCACTTGTGTCCTTTTGGACACAAACAGCATGTGTAGAAGGAGCACAAGGGAGGAGCAGGTAGCCACTACCATGTGCACTTCTAGCAGCACCCCAGCCTCAGCCACGCACTCTAACAAGGCCATGTTTCGTGCCTGTGTCTTTCACATCAGACAGGGATTGCACATAAACTGTTCCTTCCTTGCCTAGAATTCCCTCTGTGGACAAACTAAGGAAATGGCTCAAGTCCATGAGAAAATGGAGAAACACACAAGCAACAGAGATGAGCAACAGAACCTGTGTGGAAATGAGGATGGCTCACTTCATCACATGCATGCTGGGCCAGTTCACATGTTCTGAGCACCATTCAGCTAGTGTTTGAAATGAGTTCTACATCTCGCATCCCCCACATTTCTGCCTTCCTGAGCCCATGAGTGGAAAATGTGCTCAATGGCTTGCATGGACCTTACATTGACCACAATTTGCCACTTCACCTTCTGCCAGCCCAGTATGATCCCTGGCTTCCATATACACTGTCCATTATAGTGACAGTACACCAGAAGAAGAAAAAGGAGCCCAGTTTTGTCCCAGCCTCCTTCCCTCATTAGCCTTTTGTCATTATCCAAAAGCAATTAACCTACCTGAATCTGAGTTTCCATGTCTGGCAAATGGGTATAATATTAACTGCCATGATTATTTCTATGTGCTATTGTGAAGATTAAAGGGGCTCTGACATAAGGTATTATTACTGTAAGTAAACTTTTTGTTTTTCCAAATTTATCACCTTACTTCCCAGATACTGTCAATTCCAAATATCATTCTGAGAACATGATACTTAAAGCCATAGATACTTCCCCAAATATCCATGATCTATGCTTCCCCCTCCTCCCCCTTTGACAGAGTCTCACTCTGTCACCCAGGCTGGAGTGCAGTGGTGCGATCTCAGCTCACTCCAACCTCCCCCTCCCTCTCCTGCCTCAGCCACCCAAGTGACAGGGATTATAGACACCTATCACCACACCTGGATAATTTTTGTAGTTTTAGTATAGATGGCGTTTTCCTATGTTGGCCAGGCTGGTCTCGAACTCCTGACCTCAAGTGATCTGCCCACCTCAGCCTCCCAAAGTGCTGGAATTACAGGCATGAGCCACCACGCTCAGCCTCATGCTCATGTTTTGAGTCCAACTGGACCAAACAAAAGCCAACCAACCAAGAGGATTGTCTACTTGACTCACACGAGGTTCTGAAAAGAATTATTTTGCTTCTGTAATACACTAAGTTTAAATTGTTTTCCCCTAAACATGTAATTCACTGGAAATGGCCAAGAAATTGCTGCTTTTACATCAAGTTTCATGATCAAATACTAGGTTTTGGATCTGACATTCATGAGACATCTGTAACAAGTGAGGTTACTTAAGGGATTTATAATAATTTGCTTTAAGATTTCAAAAGAAAAATATAAAAATATAGAATGACATGACAACTTTACACGCATAGACCATGTGCATCTAAAATTTACCTCTAAAGAACAAGTTAGCCAAAAATCTTATTATAAAAGCTGAAGCTCACATGCACAAAACAAAATGATTGCAATAAAGCTCTAGATTTCAAGCCTAATTACATATTTCTTGAAATAATATGTGGTGCTGGCATGAATTTGCCATATTGATAAAAGAGATGTTATATTGCTTTATTTTTTCAATCAAATCTCGAACATAGCTCTAAGCCCCTAATCTCTATGGTGGAAAGGAAAAAGAATCAGCCTCTATTATTATTGGAGCACTTTCTTCAATCTCTCTAAGGAATTAGAAAAGAATATGGGGTGTTTGTGGCACAGAAAACAGAGACAGAGCTTCAACCCTGGCCCATCGTCATCATCTCTGAAATGTCATTGCCCAAAACCATGTGACACAGTTAAAGGCAGTAGGATCCTCTTCCTCTGTACAAAGTAAAGACACCCAGATTGCTCACCACAAAAGCCATAGCGGTTAGAGTCTAATCATCATCACTATCAACCCACCTTCTAACATCAAGGTAGTACTCATTGGAAAGCCTGCCCCACTTGGATGTTGCATGGGAGTAGGGCATGACCATTTGCTACTCACTCCCCAACACATACCCTTAATCACCCCCACACACGGTCAAACCATTTCTTTCCCTTCACCTTTTGGAGTGCCTCCTCTCTAGGACAATTCAACTTTACTTTCTGCAACGTAAGATTTGGTTACTGGACAGGAAGTTATATCCTTCCTTGAATCTTCTCCAACGATGAGAATGAAATGGAGAATAATACTATTGCTGACTTCCTGTCATGCATGCACATCCCCTAGCCTGGAATCTGGTACAGAAAAGAATACTCAAAAAGTTCATTCCATCAACCATCATAGTTACAGACACTATATATTTTTGGCACTGGGAATAAGACTCACAGTCTGATAGTGGAAGCAATTAAGAGGATAATTATAATTAAAAATCTATAAGATCCAAGCATCAACCAGTCAACAGAGGCTGGACACAACATTGAGCCCCAGAGGTCCCCTCTCTGATGGGCAAGTATTAACTGCTGAGTTGCTGAAATTTGGGAAGACGTGGAGAAGGCTGGGGGAGGGAAACGGGAGGCATCCTTTGGGCCTGGGCTGTAGCTGTTTACTAACCAGAACGTAAACACTTTGATATTTTAACAACTGTGGGGCCACACCAGTGTATACCAGCTAACTGTCAGTGCTGATCACATAACAAAAATATTGCAATGTCAGAGGATGCTTGGGGAGCTCAGAGTACCTGGTTGGCATAGAAGCTTTTAATCTGGGATTTTGCCAGCTGGACAAATTCAAAGAAGGTTTTCAGGGTAAGTGAACTACTTGGTCAAATGCACAGAGGCTAAAGAGAGCAGAGTTTTAACTGAGAAAGAAAAAGTCATCAGTAGTACCATCATTATTATTGATAGACACAAATTACCACCCTTGAGTGAGTCAGTGGCTATGTGGCTTTTCCAAAAGCCCAGACTGTTCATCTTGTTGAGGCCATGGGCTCTGCTCTTACATTGGCACCTGCATCCCAATATCTATGGACTGCATCCTCACCCCTTATCACAGGCCTTACTCCTGTGTAACTTTCCTGTTATCCCTACTCAGGCAGGAACATCGGTCCACCTCCTTCAACTGCTCACATCAGAGCAGCTTTCACACACGAAAACAAGTCTTTCCCTGGCAGCTTTATAAACAAGCACCTGTCGATGAGCTGGTCTCAAGGAAAAGTGATTCCAGGGGCTGCCAGCCCAGGGAAGTGCCCACAGGTGACCCTGTGAACACAGAAACATTTATCTATCCGTGATTGGGCAGCCAGCCAGTGGGGATGATCGAGACGATGAGAACACCACCATTTGGATCAGTGTGGCCAGAAAGCGATGGTCAGAAAAGCAATGGTCAGAATGAGGGGAACATCGCTCAATGTGGACAACTGGCTCACCTTTGAAGAGTAACTAACATCAAGTAGGAATTCAGGTTGGTTATGAAGATGCCACAGAGTCCATCGAATTGACATTTTGCTGACTGCAGCCAATACACATCGCCCCCAAAACAAATGCACTCTGTTCTTTTTAACCAATTTGGATCTTTCAAGACTTCTGTGAAGTGTTGTATTGGCTTGATGGACACACTTTAAAGCAAAAATGTTCAATATTACGTTTAAGACATGCTTTATAACTGGGCTTGAACGCTGAAAACGTCTGATCAAATACCTTCCTTTTATAGAACAACCACTCTGAAGCTCAGAGAGGTGGAGTGATGTGTCCGAAGTCACACAGCATTTAAGCAAGAGAGCCAGGGAGAAAACTGGAGTCTTTGGTCTCTAAATCCAGTGTCCTTTTTTTTTTTTTTTTTTTTTTTAAATTCTCAGCTGGCTTCCTTCAGTGTCAGACTAGAAGTTTAAAGAGGCATTCATCCTTTTTGCAGAGTAGAGACAACCTTGCCCCCACCAAGATGTCCAGAGTGGACGCTTCCACCTAAATGAGGCAGGGCCAGTCAAATCCCAGAGCACCTCAGCCAGAGAATCTGTGCCCTAAGCCTTAATGGGGACACCTATCTGGACTGCTACACGTTTAACTGTAATTTCACCATCACTCTCCATAGCATTTTTGTCATAAGTACACACAGAAAGAGTACCCAGTGCTGCCTCAATGGGAAATTTCTGAAACAAGTGGAGACACTTCCGAGTCCATCCTCAGACAGGGGGCGGAGAGAGGCCGCGTCGCCGCCTGTGCCAGGTCTTTGTGTGGGTTTGGGCGCCGGACAAATGCAGTGGATGATCGACCGGCTGCTTCCTCTTGCAGTGCCACGTGCCAGCGTCCAGGGGGCGCTCTCGACGTGCTCAGCAGCCCGGGAGCCTCGCCGCTCCCAGCAAAACCGAAATGACACAGCGGAGCTTTTTTCTTTTTAATTTACCTCAACATTTTAGGGGAAAGGAGAGACACAATCTAAAGGGGGCTTTTTGAAAACTCGCCCTGCTTACTGAGGCAGATAAATATTTTAAAATATATTATTGGGTTACTTCCTCCCTGCCTCCCCGTAAAATCAAACTTTTTTTTTAATCTGCCCTAAAAGTCAAGAGCATGTTTCACCCCTTTCTATGGCATATGGCAAGCTTTAATGATACCAGAGTAACACTGTTTCCTGATTAAAATGGCTGGTTGAAAGGACCCGCTTTTATTCCTGTTACAACTTGCCCTATATCATAATGACCAGCTTTAAATCCATCAGAGTGGAGTACAGAGTGCCATCGCAAAGCTTCAGACGTGGAAATCCAGTAAATTTTATCTGCTATTCAGCCAAGAGACGCTCCCGAGTAGAGCGCAGCCCTGCCGAGTTTAGATGATCAATTCCTCCTCAATTCCAATCATCCATCCAGGCCACGGACACGCATCTACCGCCGTCTCACATTCATTTCCAAAAGGCTTTCCTGAAGCTTGGGTAGGGTATGCAGGGGCTTCCAGCCGCTTAACGGGAAGAACTTAGACATTATCATGTCTAAGAAGAAAAGAATCACAAAATTTTTAAAAGACATAAAGAAACCCAAATAATTAATATTAAAAGATATCAGTGAGAGACTTGCAGATATCTAGGCTACCAAATTTTAAAAGTAATTCTCTAGATACAAGGCAGGACTGATAAGAGACCGTTATTGCTAACACACAAATGTTTCTGTGCATGTGTTAATATGTGTGTACTCATATATAGATATATATCCTCCTGCATCCAAAGAGGACATTTTTTTAACGTGTATGTGTGCATACGTGAAAAATTCTGTGGAAGATTATCTTGCACACAAAGCAAATGGCCCTGCCCCCATTGTGAAAGAAGCAGATCCCCTGAGATTAGGGAAGAAGGAATTGCTTATGGTCAGCAGAGGCCGGGAGAACAATGGAGACCCCAGCTAAAGGCACAGCAGCAGCCTGCTAGGATGGGTAGGGGACTGACCACATGGCCACTGCAAACTAGATGGCATTGTCATTGTCACTAGAAGTGACTAAAAAGGGCTCAAATTAGCAATTGTTATGATTAGCAGGTGGTTTAAGAGATATGAGGCCCACGAAGTGACTCGGACTGTGGGGGAGGGTGGGGTGGACCCTAGAATGCATTTCGGTTTTTCCTATACTGCAAAATAGAGAGCCTTCGAAGTGTTTCCCAATTGAATAAAGGAAAAACCACAGATTCATTTAAGGAAAAAATAACGGAGATCCCTAACATGTGAAGTAATCTCCAAGTCAAGAAAATGAAAATGTCCAGTTCTTTAAAATAATTTTAAGTTATGATCTTATACAAGTATTATAGATGAATTTTGATAAAAGTATAAATTTAAATGCTATTAAATTACAAGAGACAAGAAAAGTTAACAACTGTAGATTTTTTTTAAAGGCAGCCTTACTCAGTATGCCTTATGATAGTGCCTATCTAAGAGATGTTTTAGACAATTCAGCAAAATGTAATAAAGCACCTTTTTAACTGACGAGTTATTTACTTCTCAGTTTCTCAAAGAGTTCCCCACAAAACTGATTACTTCTTATATAGATACAATTTAGGTTTTTCATGTCTTGCCTCTCTATCTCATGAATCTCAGTACACAAGCAAACACTTCACAGCCTGTTTTTTTATTCTTTCTCTTTAAAAACCTTTGATAACAAATCTTCAGTGGTGAGCAATTTCCCCAGCAAGATGGCCCTAGGAATCTGTAGGACAGAATTGTCAGCAATGGATAGTCTGGCTGCCTTTCTTCCTGTCACTGCCCCCAGAGGTAAGCCCTACACTGGATTCATGTTCAGGTAAATTTTTTGCCAAATGAGCAGGATTTCTCTTTTGCAGTTGCCAGTAGCTATAAGGTGTGTGTAATAGAGACTGAAGACTGGATCAAACCATGAACTCATTTTCTCTAGGCCATGCTTCTGTAGGTCTGCAGCTCAAAGATGGCACCTACTCAGTGGAGTTGCCCAAAGATCCCCAAGGTATCAAAACTCATTCTGATCCATGCCTGGGGAGGAAGTGGAGGACTGACCTGTGCAATGATGCTTTGGTGCATAAGTCCAAAAACACTTCATGGAACCCAAACCAAAACAAAAACCTGTTCAAGCAAAGGGATCTAGGATGTAGAATCAACTCAGACTGAAGTCTGTCAAGATTAATAGATCTTATTGCACTGAAAATGTTAAGTGGGTTCTCGAGACAGGTTAAGTGGAGAATGAGGCAATTACTTGTCTGTCCTGGTAGTTTGTACCCCAAATCAGGACCCCAAAAAAAATCATACCTTTTAGGGTGCTACTAAATTATATTTGGGTTTTTTTGCAAAACATAAATATATAAGCAAAATTATCATGGCTCTCTTTTTGTTCAAAGAAAACTTGAGCAGTATAATCCTACCTTTGGACTAAATGATTCAGACATATGCCTTGCCAAGTGAAATTCCAGTAATTCAACATCTGTGATTTGGGACTTTCTCAGGTGTCTGAAGAAAGATTGTGTGTGTGTGTGTGTGTGTGTATACCATAATTTTACACAAATGTTCCTAAGACTAAAATAACTCATTATAAGTAAATAAACAAATACATGGGCTAGAAGTTATTTTCACAAACTACAATGGAATATCTGCCTCATTCATTCATAACTCCACCTCACCTACACAACCTAAGTGTCTGTCACATTTCTGACTAATTTCAGCAGATTTTGTAGGCAATCTACATCACTTACATACAACACATGTAGCAGCTTGCCTTTTCCATACAGTTATTCTGGTGGGCCCAAATTTACTGAGGAATGGTTTGGTTTCCTCCTGATTCATCTCAACCATGGCTTAAGAAAATTAGGTAGTCAAAGGACTCCAAGCTCTGGTTCCTACTCTAAGTCATCTTATCTCTAATGAAATGAGGCCTGCCCTAGCAAAATAGACCATCTATCTCTTTGTGCCACCAGACCAAAAGGAGTTTTGTCCCCTGGATTATTGGAGAAATTATGGACACTTGGACCTGCCCTCGATGATGTGCTTGGTGTAACCTCTGATATTTGTCCCCATCCTCTGTTTTATTGATTCCCATACAAATGGTCAAACTTGAACAAGCCTTTCAAAACATGAAATAATAGGCTGCTTGTATCCTGCAGGAAACTAGACCATTTAGCCACAATTGGAACTATTTTCCAGCAAAGTTGATGCATTTGTACCTCACCTGACTGAACAGAAATTAACCCCCATTCACGCCACTGACCCCACAAACCCACTCACCCTGCTGCACTTGAACATATTTATTTTTATATGTTATACACATACTGTTGCTATGCACTTATGTATTTAAGCTGTTGTATGCAGGCCACCAAGAGAGACTCAGTTATTTGTCCTTTTCATTAGTACTGTATTGGTGAGATGAATGTAGCACAGGTTTCAGATAAGTGTAGTCTCTCTCATTACTGAAATCAAGAGGAATATTGTCTTTGATTGGATTACTCAAGCTGTCAAGGTGAATCAGAAACATTATAGTAGGGAAAGCTCAAATGCCTGGTGATTTTTGTTGCTGGCTTAAATGCACAGACGTTGGAAACAGATGCAAGCATGAATGCTTCTTTCCCAAGATGTGTCTACAAATGTTTGCAGGATATAGTTACAGATGTGAAATCACTTATGTCCAAGGCATCTCTCAGACCATTTTGCTTTTAGCATCAAAGATCTGTAAATAAAAGTACTCTTGTGTCAATAAAGGGCAACCTATTTCTATAATATTTAAAGTACATATTCTTATAATCATAGTTTTTAAATAAAATTAGCGTGTAGTTCAAAAATTAAACAAAGAAATACATTGAAAAGAATAATACTGCTGTTTTGTTGCCAGTCACCTAAGCCTAACACACAGAAGTGTAACCATAATTATCCTGGCTTGGCTTTGTTGCAATATTTGATTACTGCTGCAGGAACCACTCAGTACCATGGACAGAGAAGGCACAAAATAAATAGCTAAGCAATGACTATGGTACTTCAACTGGACACATCAAAGGAGAAAGAGGTAGCTCATGGCTAAAAAACACAGTGAAAAAAATCTCTGCCTTCCCACAGTTAATGAATTGTTCATTTCACTAAGGACTTCTGCTTACATTAAAACTTTAAGTCTGTGGAAGCTTTGCTGTATTGTGTTCTGCTATGGTTTGAATGTGTCCCCCCAAAATTCATGCATTAGAAACTTAATCCCCATTAAGAAGTGATTAGGTCATGAGGGCTGAGTCCTCACTGTCGTGAGAGTGGGTGAGTTATAAAAGTGACCATCTCTTGTTGTCTGTCTTGAGTACTTGGATCCACCTTCCACTCTTCTACCTTCTACCCTACCCTTCTATGGTGGAATGACCCTTGCCTCATACTGGTGCCATGCTCTTGGACCTCATAGCCCCCAAAGCCATGAGCCAAATAAACTTCTGTTCTTTATAAATCACCCAGTCTCAGGTATTCTGTTATACCAACAGAAAATTAACTTTAAAATATGTTCCTAATTTTAAAATGTAAAATACTCTACGTTTTAAATATATGTTATGTTAATCATGACAAAAATGTTTATTTTAACAGGTAGACTTGAGAATAGTTCTAGAAACAATAAAAGAATTTATGAACTTGCTAAGGAGCCTTTCCTGCTATTAACTTTCATTGCTACTTGGTCTTCATACATGCATAATACACATATAATACAGCAATATATATGCTAATCATATTCTTCTTTATTTTTGAGACATGGTCTCATTCTGTTGCCCAGACTGGAGTATGGCAGTGTGATCTCAGCTCACTGCAACCTCCACCTACTGGGTTCAAGCAATTCTCCCACCTCAGCCTCCCAAGTAGCTGGAACTACAGGTGTACACCACTATGCCCAGCTGGTTTTTGCATTTTTAGTAGAAACGGGGTTTCACCATGTTGGCGAGGCTGGTCTTGAACTCCTGACCTCAAGTGATCCTCCTGCCTTGGCCTCCCAAAGTGCTGGAATTACAGACATGAACCACCACGTCCGGCCTGCTAAGAATATTCTTAAGGACAGATTTGTGTACTCAAGGAAAACCATATGCCTAATTACTGATATTTACACATGAAAACATCAACCAGCTTTTATTCTTTCTATGGGATGAACAGCAAAATAATTTTAACCAATTTGTGGAAATTTGAAAATAACAATTTATTTTAGATACAAAACTTTAAAAAATCCAATTCACACTTTAATTGAGCAAAATATTATTAAAATCTCACAGGGTAAGGGAATTTATTAAACACTAGAGTGCCAAGCATGAATTAAATAATTAAATACGGCCACAAATTTCAAGGAACTCAGAAGCTAATGAAAAATAGATATGGGAAGGAAAAGGGAAAGAAAGAAGCACATATTGAGTGCATGATATTTGCCAAACACTGAGTTATGAACTTTACACATATCATATTATTTTCATAGATATTGTTATGGCTATTTTAAAATGCAAAGAAAGTGAAGTTCAACAAGGCTAAATGCTTTTTCCAGGCAGCTCACCTAAGAAGTTGTAGAAACAAAAATCAAACCCAGATCTTCCTGATTCCAAAGCACATGATCTTGTTTCACTACTTAAGGCTGCCCCAGAAGAAGACTTGAACAATTCTGAAAGGGAAATGCAGGAAGATCTCACAAATCAGGTAGCATTTCGGCCCAAAGTATTTGGCCAATCATTTACAGATAGCACCAGCCAAGGCTTATTTCTTGAGATACTTCATATTAACAACAGGTCGATGAGCCCACATTTGTAATTGCTGTCTTGATTTTTCTTGCTGAGGGAAGGAATCTTGCTAATTTGAAAGGATAATCCAAAACAAAACACAATGTTAAAGTTTTTTACACTTACATTTTTGGCAACAATCCCAATAGTATATTCCTACCCATCACATTAGAAAAGGCTATCAAAATGAGTTTGCATTTCCAGCTGCACAGAGAAGTTATGATAGAAATTGGCCTGGGGCTACTGAGTCACCTAATGACAGCAGCTTTAATTTAAAATATGTTGTGGGTAATAGACCAAGTGGATAATCCACTTGTGGATAATTGAGGGTATATTTGTGCCCACATTTTAAGATCTAGGTATTTCATAGAGGTCCTCTAATATAACATGTCATAAAATAACCTGTTCCCAATGCACTAGTATCCATTAAAATCAATAGAGTTTTGCAAGCCATGCATATGATAGATAGTATGAAATGTAATTAGTATTGGAAAATTGCTGTAAAATCTCAAGCTCTTTGTACTTAAATGACCAAGATGTTTTCCACTGGGGATCCTTTTTTAGAGCAACCTAGTGAATACAGTCTGAAGGATTAAATAATAGGTGTCGTGCTGGTTTTTAAGCAAATGAAGCTGTTGCTTCTGTACATAGGAACACAAAAATTTATCTCTACAGCAAAACACTACTGTTGATGGCACTTTCTGGAAATGAGGTGAAAAGCAGAATTTAACAGCCCTTCGGCTGAAATTTTTGTATCCTATATTAGGCCTGCTGGGAATAAATTATCTAAGGCTGATATCCCTTAGGCTAAGGGTTTATAATGGAAAACACCCTCCCACCAAAAGCTTTAAATATGAAGTAATACCAAGAGCCACCATGATTTCGATTCTCTGTTCTAAGTAGAGATATTCACAATGAGGCATACTAACACACATATGCAAGGTCCAAAAGATGCTTAGAGAGAGAGAGAGAAAGAATAACATGCACTTTTTCTTTCTTTCTTTTTAACCTTATCTGTGCATTCCTGGGTCACACAAGCATTGTGCTGACTCTGGATGAAAACCCCCCTTTGATGGAGGATACATGCTGAAAGGGAAAATTCTGAATTATGTTCTCTAAATTATCCAAGGCTTGGAGAGCAAGTATTGATTTTAAAAATGACTGAGCCAGACCTCGTACAGCAGAGCCCCCTCCTTCCCTCCTTTCCTCCCTCCCTCCATTCCAGTCCACACCCCGAAGCACAACAAGAGGTCTCACGCACCGTACAGCCCCCACAAGGCCCTGGGCTGGCATTGTTTCAAAAAATCAGAAAGTCATCCATCAAATCAAAGAGTCGTTGGAATAAGTACATAGTAGCTAAAGATACATTTTATCTCCTAACAGGCTCAAATTCAATGAACTACGAGGAGAATTAGAATAATATTGGACCGATTAACTCATGCACTCTGGGAACCATGAAGTGTTAAGGTGTTTATTTTGCTGCCTCATATAAAAGAATGAGAAGTTTATCTGCATAGTTAGGCCTTCTGTTTGCTCCAGCTCTAAATAACTGAGGAGCACCTCCGATCCAGACCTCTTTTACAGAGGTAGAGTGAGAACCAGCATTTGTTCTGCAGTTGCTTCTCGTAGTTTGCAAACAATTTAGGTACAGCAGGAGCTGCACTGTTGCCGTGGGTGATTGTTTGTGTGTGCATATGCGAGCACACGCTTACCTGCTTGTGTGTGGTTCCCTGGGAACTATTACTCAATATTAATTTTATGGGGGAAGTGAAGACTAAAATTATTAGTGTCCATGCATTGAGAACATCACTTAGTTTTATTTAGTCAGTAGTAGTGAGCAACATAATGAGCACATCAAAAATTCAGTCAGACAACACTAGGCTTTTACTTTATTTCCTTAGGAGAGTGTATTTTACCTGTTTGAAAGACTAACAGGGTGCCACAAAGTAATAATTACGCTCATTTTCACGTGGCTACATTTACAGCACAACTTCAGACATATACAATTTCAAGTTCCTTCTCTTTATACATTTTAAGTGAAACGCAGTTGTTTTAATTAGCAAGTAAGTTTTCAGGCCTAGCATGTTTTAAGAGACACCAATTTGAGCAATACACCATTGAGAATAAGGCTTCTGGATCTTAGCAGTATTGGCATTTGGAGCTGGACAATTCCTGGCTGTGGTGCTGTCTTGTGCATTGTGGGGTGTGTAACCTTAGATGCTGTATTAGTCTGTTCCCACGCTGCTGATAAAGACATGCCTGAGACTGGATGGCGTGTTAGGCAGAACAACCATGATGGCTCTGAGAAATACCCAGAAGCTATTTGGCTTTTTTCACAAAACGTGCTCTAATTCCATGACAATCTTATAAATCTCAAATTGGAATTTCTGAAGTTATTTACAGTTTTGTTGTTGAAATTCGAAAACAAATCCCATGGACTCCTTCGGTTCATCTTTTCTATGGCGATCCTTGTTTAAAAATGGTTCAGTTACTTGGCTTGCTGTTGCTAAAATATTACACTGAAATTTCTCTCATAGAAACACTCCTACTTATTTTTTTCCCTGGCCTTTTGAAGGATATGCAATTGAGTGATGGCACTGATTTCATTACCCATTCCTTCTGAAAAGGGCAATTTTACTAGGTCAACAGTGAAACATCAAGTCAAAGATAAAAAGAAACCTAGTCTACCTCTAAAACATTCTGCAACTTAGAAGTTGTTATGTTGGAAACAGGTCTACATAGAACTGAATTCAAGTCTAGAGTTGGCGGTTATCCAATACATTTGGGAAGTAGGTTTAGCCAAATAGATAATTCACTACTGCCTGTGTCTTGCCAAAGTGGCAGGGGTAGTTTGAAAGATCTAGGCCAGATGATATTTTAGGATGTAATAAATTCATGGTACTTAGAAGGAAAAGTCGACTTGGATGATATTTTGTACGTAATTTTTATTTATATTGAATATTCATGTTCTATTCCAGTACTTCCTAAGGTATGAACACAGCGAAAAGGTTCTAGTGAAAAGAAGTTTATAAAGAAGTAGGTTAAACATAATAAAATAAGCTGAGTAGCCGCAGATTTTCTGAGTGTCTAATAAATATGCCAATGTGCATTGTGATCTTCAGGAACTTTCATTCACTCTAGGAATATTTTAAGGAACTCAGTTTTCTTTATGGTACTTTTTGGGAAATAATAGTGGCTGGTAATAATGATGTCTGGCATTACTTTATAAAGATAAAATCTAGTGCTCCTTTTCTCTCGCCCATCTTACGCCCTGGGCTTCAATTCTATCATTTCCGGGAGTGATGGAAGTATGATTCTCAGATTTATGGCTTGTAGACGGTGATTGACGCAGACACAGCTGTGGTGAACATGTGCATAAGAGCAGGAGGCACGGTCATGCTCTGACACCTCAGGATTACCATCAGATGACCTGGGTTTCTGTATCTGCCCTACTAGATGCTAATTCTGTGCTCTGAAATAGTTCACTAGATCTCTTTGTGCCTCAGTTTCCTCATTAGCAAAGTAGGCACAAATATCCCTGATTGACACAGTTCAGATTAGTGCAAGTCTCAGGTGGAAGCATGGATGTAAGGTAGCCTTAATAAAACGTAGTGTTATAAAAAGCTGGGGCCAGGCGCAGTTGCTCACGCCTGTAATTCCAGCGCTTTGGGAGGCCCAAGGTGGGTGAATCACCTGAGATCAGGAGTTTGAGACCAGTCTGGCCAACATGGTGAAGCCCTGTCTCTACTAAAAATTCAAAAATTAGCCAGGTGTGGTGGTAGGCACCTGTAATCCTAGCTACTTGGGAGGCTGAGGCACAAGAATTGCTTGAACCCAGGAGGCGGAGGTAGTAGTGAGCCAAGATCGCACCCCTGCACTCCAGCCTGGGTGACAGAGTGAGAATGTGTCTCAAAACAAACAAACAAAACAAACAAACAAAAAAGCTGGTTAGAGTGTATTCTGTACTTGAAAACTGCTAGGAGAGTAGATTTTAAATGTTCTCAGTACCAAAAAAAAAAAGATAAATATGTGAGGTAATAGATATGTTAATTAGCTTGATTTATTCATTCCACAACAAACATATATATCAAAACATCATGTTGTATATCACAAATATATACAATTTTTATTTTTCAAATAAAATGAATAAATAAAAATATAAAATAAGTTTTAAGAAAGCTAGTTAGCTTTTATTATTGTCGTAGGTACAAAGAAGGCAGCATTGTAATGTCTAACGCAGTATACTTTTGGTTACAAGGAGTGAAAATCCTACTTAAAGTAACTTAAGCAAAAAAAAAAGGTATTTTTAAAAAGGACAATGGAAGTATGTCTCTTAGAAGCCATAATCAATGTATCAGTCCAGATCCCAATAGGAAACAGGTGGCACACTCAATTAGGATAATTCAAGGAGGGGTTATTTACAAAGGGACTAACAACAAAGGTGTTAGCAGGATAGGCAGAGCTACAGGGACAGGACAGGGCTCTAACCCAGCAGCGGCAGAACTGTCACCAGAGGGGATGAGAGGAGGCAGTAGAGGCTATTGGAGGGAAAGTCATGCATATCTGGGTTTCTTCCTTTTTTTAACTTTTTTTTTTAATTTCAAGGCTACACGTGCAGGTTTGTTAGGTAAACTTGTGTCATGGGGATTTGCTTATAAGTGAGAACATGCAGTGCTTGATATTCTGTTCCTGCCTTAGTTTGCTAAGGGTTATGGCCTCCAGCTCCATCCATATTCCTGCAAAGGACAGGATCTCATTCTTATTTATGGCTGCATAGTATTCCATGGTGTGTATGTACCACATTTTCTTTATCCAGTCTATCATTGATGGGCCTTTAGGTTGATTTCCATATCTTTGATATTGTGAATAGTGGTGCAATGAACACACACATGCATGTGTCTTTTTGTTTTTTCTTTTTTGAGACAGTCTTGCTCTGTCACCCAGGCTGGAATGCCATGGCACAATTTCAGCTCACTACCACCTCCACCTCCCGAGTTCAAGCAATTCTCCTGCCTCAGCCTCCTGAGTAGCTAGGACTACCGGCGTGCACCAACATGCCCAGCTAATTTTTGTATTTTTAGTAGAGACGGGGTTTCACCATGTTGGCCAGGCTAGTCTCAAACTCCTGACCTCAGGTAATCTGCCCACCTCAGCCTCCCAACGTGCTGGAATTACAGGCGCGAGCCACCATGCCCAGCCACATGTGTCTTTATGGTGGAATGATTTATATTCCTTTAGGTATACACCCAGGAATGCGATTTCTGAATTGAATGGTATTTTTGTTTTTAGGTCTGTAAGTATTTATCATACTGTCTTCCACAATGGTTGAACTAATTTATACTCCCACCAACTGTGTATAAGCATTTCTTTTTCTCTGCAACCTCACCAGCATCTTATATTTTCACTTTTTAATAATAGCAATTCTGACTGGTATGAGATGGTATCTCATTATGGTTTTGATTTACATTTATCTAACGATCAGTGATATTGAGCATTCTTTTCACATGCCTTGTTGTGTACATATATGTCTTCTTTTGAAAAGTGTCTGTTCACGTCCTTTGCCCAATTTTTAATGGGATTGTTTCTTTTTTCTTGTAAATTTGTTTAAGTTGCTTATAGATTCTGGATATTAGGACTTTGTCATATGCATAGTTTGCAAAAATTTTCTTCCATTCTTTAAGTTGTCTGTTTACTCTGTTGATAGTTTGATAGTTTTCTTTGCTGTGCAGAGGCCCTTTAGTTTAATGAGATCCCATTTCTCAATTTTTGCTTCTGTTGCAATTGCTTTTGGCATCTCTGTCATGAAATCTTTGCTCATGCCTATGTCCTGAATGGTATTGCCTAGATTTTCTTCTGGAGTTTTTTATAGTTTTGGGGTTTAACATTTAAGTCTTTAATTCATCTTGAGTTAATTTTTGTATATAGTGTAAGGAAGGAGTCCAGTTTCAATCTTCTGCATATAGCTAGCCAGTTATCCCAGCACCGTTTGCTGAATAGGGAGTCCTTTTCCCCATTGAATCTGGGTTGCTTTCTTTCAGGAACACAAAATGTCTGAGGTGACTCGTCACAGAGGGAAAAGGAAACAAAATGCCCAGACCTTGTTCTCCTCCTTCTCTTGGATCTTCCCCCAGGTTTCCCCAACCAGAAGCCAGAGGACACAGTGTTGTTGATGCCATACGGAAAGTCTTCTGAGGCAAAGATGAGGGTGGAGAAGGGTGAAGAGTAAACCTGGAAAGCAAACAGAAGATGCCCAGCACAGAAAAGATGGCAGTCAGGCTTTAGGAAAGAATGAAAATTCAAGGCTCAGGAGCCATCAGGACAAGATATGTATATAGCCTCAAAGTAACTCTCCCCAAATATGTATTAATTACTGTGGTGGCTTGAACATATGTCTGCAACATTTTTTATATGCCTAACTCCAAGATCTAAAGCTTAATTCCCCTTCCCTTGAAAGTAGGCTGGACTTAGTGACTTGCTCTTAATGAATAGAGTACGGAAAAGAAAATTTCATAGCTTAGCAGTAGTGAGACCTCATAGATACTACTTAACCAGGTGATCCAGATCATCAATGTCAGTGAAAAGTCATATTTTCACACATAACCTGCACCCCCTGAGGATGCAATGACAAGGGCACTTTACCTCTGTGTAATTCTTCTCCTAAATCTACAACCCAGTCAAGTTAGGAGAAAAACATCATAAAAACCTGAATGCTGAGGCATTCTGCAAAATATCTGACCAGTACTCTTTAAAAGTATCAGGATTATGAAACAAGGAGCAAAAAATTGTGACAGATTCAAGAAGACTAAGGAGAAATGATGATGGAATGCAATATGGTATCCTAGATTGATTGGATCTTGGCACGGAAGAATATTATTGGATAAACTGGCAAAATCTGAGTATCTATAGTTTAATCAATATCTAAATTTCTTAGTTTTGAACAAATGTACTATGGTTAAGGTGTTAACATTAGAGGAAGCTGGGTGAAGGGTATATGTGAATTCTATGTACTGACTTTGCAACTTTCGTGTAAATCCAAAAATACTTCAAAATTTTAAAAAGTTAAAGAAGCAACAGGTTATTATATTTCTTATTGATGTTCCTTCCAAAACGTTTGCCTTTTCTCTCTCTCTCTCTCTCTCTGTCTTTCTTTCAAAATGACTCCCAAAATTTCTAAGCAGATATTTACTTGGAACCAACTAACTACTGTCATCAGGTGGTGGAGTCTACTGCGCGGACAAGGTATCACCTCCTCAAATAAGTAGATGAGGAAGAAGAAACACTTCCTAGAGAAGGTGGTCTTGAATAGGCAATTCAATAGGTGCCCCTTACACAAACGGAGACACATGCAAGGAGATCATTACTTCACTTTCCTTCAACACAGTCCAATGACTACACTCCTGAAAAGCCAAATAATCAACATAGCAAGGGATTTAGAATTGTTACAATCTCTCAGTGATGTTTTATAGGGACAATACCAATTGAACATAGACATACACATGGACTTAGAAACTTAAACTATTCCAGTTGTTTTCTTACATCTTAGTGGTGGAGTAATTATTTGCAACAAATACTCTCTTTCGTAGATTCTGTTAATAAGAGATTATTGTTATAATCTAGAGCCAAGAAGAGCAGTTAAACTACCCTATGTAAAGGATAATATTGAATTTCATTGCTACAATAGGCACCTCTTTAAACCGTGATAAAGTAGTAGAGTTGTTGTAGTTACACCTGGCAGAATAAAAGCATTACAACTACAAGGAGTGAAAAGTACTGCTCAAATTGAAGTAAACAATGAGGGGATTTATAACTCCATATAACAAGAACAGCAGATGAGGGCTGGCCTCCGGGGCTACCTCCCTGCAATTTTATCAGCTCTGGCTTCTTTCCTGTGGAAGCTTGTGTCATGGTCTCAAGAGGGCTACCTGCAGCAACTGGCTTCATTGTGTCTATGCAAGGAAAAGATATAAATCTCTCTTCCTTTCCTGGACTATAAATGTCTTCTAATACTCTCATTGGACTACCTTAGATTGTGTGCCCACCTTCAGACCAATAAGAGTTCCCAAGTGGAATGTCATGCATGAATTGAGTTTATCTTGGATTCTAAACCAATCACTAGGACAAAGAATGGGAACATCAGATTTGATCTACAATAGTCAGGATCCACTCATGGATTTGGAGCAAGATGGACACCTGAACACAACTGAAGTTCTATTAGAAAGGTAAAAATGGGGGAACCAACAAAGTCTGCTGCTGTAGAAAGTAGTTAGAGGTGTAGGCATTTGAATCAAACTATTTGTGTTCAAAGCCTTGTTCTACTCTCAGAGTGCTGAATTAGTCACTTAACTTCTCCATGCCCCAGTTTTTTCGTCTGTGTGATGGGGACATACAATCTTTGTATCATAGCATTTTTACGAGGATTAAATAAATTAATCATATTAAAGGTACTTAGAGAAGTGTCTAATACACAATAGATATTTAAGAAATGCTCACAAATATTATTTTTAAAGATACCTACACTTGTAAGCAGAAAAATAATTTGAATCTCAGATCTTACATTTAATAGAGTTTAATTTTTTCTCTATCTTCTATGACTGAGAAAATTACTTAATGCCTCTGCCCCTTCATTTCAGTATTTCTAAAATGAAGATAATAATACACACCCTCCAGAGGGTTGTTCAAGTGAAATAGCATAAGCAAAATAACTAAAAATATGAAATTGGTTTAACAAATATATCCCATGAGTATGAATATCAAGCCATAAATTTTGGCTTACAGAAAATATAACTTCTCTATTTTCTATAACTAAACTTAATTTCTATCCAGGAGCCCCATGCTGCTAGTGGTGGGGTTTATTCTTAGTCTATTCAGGGTAAGCAGGTCAAATCAGAATATCCAGTCTCTTATGTCCCTATTGATGTATCCGAGCACTTGTGGGATGGGAGGGAACAATCACCTGCTTGACTGTCAGTTGCCCTGTGCCCACAGTGGCATTCACTGAGATACCACTGATTCTATCTAGGGTCCATATCTGGATCACACAGATGCTGCTGTGTTCACTTTCATCCCATCCACAATGCCTTTTCAGGTCCACTAACATTATAAGTCACATCTATGCCACATGGGAAAACATTATGCTGCTCCCCCAGCCACACTGGAGGGCACAGAGCCTCTTGAGGCTGTCCTGGCTCCATCTTCCCAGACATTTATATTCTTCCATCACCATACCCTGCTGGCCACACAGGGAGGTCTTCAAATCTCACTGCCTCCTCAGACATGCCCAAGAAGGAAGGCACTGTGCAAAATCTATTCTTGGATCCCTTACTTTACCTCTTACCCCTTACCCCTTGGTCCCCTTGGAAGGGGGAAGGCTCCTCCTTCCCTCCTCCAGCCAAGTCATGGGGAGAATGGAAGAACACAAGCCCTTCCCAAGGATCTGTCAACATTCAAACTCCACTCTGTGTCCTCTCCTTCCCAAAAATAACGTTCTTTTTTTTTCTAGGCTGGGACAAATGGGCACTGACTGATCATTTAGCCTCCTAAATAGATTATTTATGCAAGGATTGCAACATTTCAAACTTAAAGAGAATAATTTGGTGTTTGTTCAACTGTATCTCCCCTTCCCTGAAGCAGTAAGTTCAGGAATGCTTTGGTTATTGCTTGGTGGGAATGGGAGTGGAGAGATACTGAATAATTATTGAGCATAAAAAACATGCTTAATATAGTGTATCAAATATTATTCTACTGTATCTCTATTACTAAGACTATTTTACATTGATTGATTTATATCTTGACTGCTTCCAAAACAAGAATTTGAGATAACTTAACATAAAAACATAAATACAATGACAAAACAATCTGAGATCAAAGGAGAAACCAAAGACCAAGTTTCATTATTTAATATTTCCGAAGAATACATTTAATGTCACCATTATCATCATCATTATTATTTTTGAGTACCTACCATGTGACAGACCCTGTGCCAAGTACTTTGTACCTTAAATATATTCCTGAATGAGAATTAATAATATTCTTACAATAACCCTAGCATAATAGTTATTATCCCCATTTTACCTAAAAATACACTGAATTTCAGGAAAGTTTTGTAGCTTAAAGATTCTTCCAACAGAAAAATGGTGATATAGTTAATATTTGATACATTCCCCTTCTGCTGATGGCAGATAGCCTCAGGTGTCAGCTACCTGGCTCAGGTTACAGCCCTTCTCGGGACAGTGCCTCCCACAACGGACCAATGTGTTGTGGGCCATCTTGACAACTTCAGACCACCATAAAGGGTGATATTAGCTGCAGAAAACTCTTCACAGCTTAGCCAAGGTTGGCCACAATGCAACTTCTCTCTGCCCACTGTTACTCTCTTCTCTTTACTCCATGATATTGATCTCAAAGCCACTCCTTTATCAACATCTTCCCTGCTAAATTCTGTCTCAGTGTTTCCTGAGGGACTCAACCTGAAGGAAACAGAATGAGGATTAAGCCCAAAATTTGTTTTACTTCAAAACTTATCTTCTTAATCATTGTGCTGTGTACAGTGAATACAATATAGTAAGCATGCATTTAATGGATGGAGGTGGAGTCATAATAACAGAGCAGTGAATTGGTGGTGCTAACCGCTAATGTACTGAGTTTCATCTCTGTTTCAGAGATTCATTCCGTTTTGACTCCAACATCTATCTGCTATCCCTGTGCCAAACTACTTCTTGATAACTCCTCAAGAAGAATAAAATGTTCCTCTATCATAATAACGATAACAATGACAACTTACTTTTCCCAAGCAACAGGTCAATATTTAAAGACATTGGTTTTGGATGGAGGCCTGATTGACTGATGAAGAAAAGCCAAGAAATTCACCCAAGTATCAGATTCGAAGTGTTCATCTACTAAGATTCTTTCCATATACCTGACATGAGAGGGCCCAGGAGCATTGGATCCTGGGTCCACTCAATTGCCAAGGGTCAGAGATACCATACCCAAGGAGGGTGGATCTCACATCAGTGCTGTGGCACCAGGTCAGGTGATCAGAGCACCTGATCTCTCCTAAGCCAACATGGCTGTCTTCCACAGAAAAGCATGCAGCTTAAGTTTGTCTCATTTCAAGTTCCATGTTAGGAAATAAAACAGAATTCCAGTGAATGAGTTGTGAATTACTATGTGAATTTGGCCTGTGAAAGCTGTCAAAGCAGATAATTCTTGCCTATTAACTGTGCTTATCTCATGTTCAGTTGTGTAAATACTTTTTTTAAAAAATCCATTTTCCCCGTTTTACTGTCATGAAGATACAAAGGGGACATTTGGGATAAAGGAATCATTATCTAAGCGAGGAAATAGCAAGTGCTTCCCTTGTAAAGTTGAACTTTTATATTCACTAAGTGGTTCAAAGAAAGGATCAGTAAGTAGAAGCTGCTAACTCCTTGCCTCTTCACTTAGAGCAAAATTGTGCTGGTCTTATGAGGAGGTAGCTGAATAGATGACATTATTGGAGGGGCAATGAGAAAGCCCCATGGATCCAGAAAAGATTTATCCAGTACTTGTCTGAAATCCCACCATTAGCAAAGCTCTCCTAGGTTAGGTTTCGAATATTTCCTGAAACTTGGCCAATTAAAATGTCATTAATAGAAGGGGTGGGATTAACACCTTAATCCACCTGCATTTAGTAGAACTAGGACATTGAAAGGAACAAGGACATGGTAAGAGAAAAGAATATTGAATGGGCATGCAGAAAGTCATACAGAAGAGCTAACAGGGGTAATATACAATTCATATAGTCCACCTACCATAGATGAGAAAATGCAGTTTGTAAAGTAGCACTTCCTAAAGTTTGTTCCCAACAATAGTTGCCCAGCATCTAACACGCTGTTCTCAGTTATAGCACTACAAGGTCAAATAAATTTGGGAAACCCTAGATTAAACAAATTCGACGAATTTCTATCCTTCAGGCCTCATTAGTGCTCATATGCATTGTGAATCATGAGCCGAGGAAAAGGAGGAATATATAGAGAACACAGATCCTTATCTATGTAGTATCTTCTGAGACTAATTGATGTAGAAAATCTTCTCTGGAGAGATGCAATGGTCCATCCATGGCAGATGTCAAACTAGCACCCAGCTTTTCTGACTCCTAGTTTAATTATTTTTCTACTCTACTGTGCTCTAATCCCATTATTTTGCTTTGAGCAAGTCCAGGACATTAAAAAAAAAGAGCTCAGAAATTCAGGGACTGTAAAAAGTACTCTGCACAAAGCAAAACAACAAAAACTACACCTGCATGAGCTCAAATGCACTCGCTGAACTGTAGTGATCCTGCTCACTCTCTCTTTTTCTTTGATGATAAAGTGAATGTGGCAGCCTGAGAAGCAGCATAGTTTACTCTCTCCACTTTCCCACCTCATCCCTTCGCACTGGTCTACTAGAAGACAAGAGCAATCCCTGCAGGAAAAACAAGAAATGGGAGAATCCAGATGGGAGCATTCAAGGTTCTCCTCCTGAAAGCACACCCATGACCCCCTAAACTCACTCAAAGGAACCCAGACTAAGACCTAGGTTCTGGTGCTCCTAACAGGAGAACATCACCAATCAAGCGAGCTGATATCCCAAGAGGATAAAAATGAGCTAAAATTGAAACATTACAAAAATCTGAGAAGCATGAGAAACATGAAAGAGTGATAACCTAAGGATGGATTGACTTGTATTATAAGAGGCAAAACTAATGGGACAGAGTAAGAAGTTAAAATATACATTATAAATAATCTCAGAGAGATTAAGAAGACTATAAAAAATATGAAGCAAGAAAAAAACAGATAATCAATTTTAATTTTGATATAAACACTTATTGCTAAGATAGAGAGTTTAATGTATGGGTCTATAGAATAATTCAAACAAGCAAAATAAAATTCAACCAATCCACTACATGATTAAAAAAATGGGTATGTAGGGAGAAATTAAAAATAAAAAAAAGAAACCAAAATAAAGCATTGTAAATAGAAAACGTAAAACCATTTGTCCAAAGACGTAATGATAATTATAAATGTAAATGACTCCGACTCAGCAATCAAAAGACTCCTAGGTTGAATTTTAAAGAGATATATCATCTATAAAAAGCATTTAAAAACATAAATGACAAAGAAAGTTGAAAATAGAGTAAAAAACACACTAAGCAAATATAAACCAAAAGAAAGCCAAAATTCTAATTTTTGATATCAGCCAAAATAAATAGTATGAAAAAACATCATAAGGAAAAAAGAATAATTTAATCATGGTAAAGGAATAATATAACAAGAATACATAGCAATCATAATAAATATGTACTGGTCTCACTCAATCATAGCTACTGTAACAAAATAAAATAGACTGGGTGGCTTATAAACAACATAAACTTATTTCTCACATTTCTGGAGGCTGAGAAGTTCAAGATCAAGCTGATGGCAGATTCAGTGTCTGGTGAGAGCCTACTTCCTGGTTCATACATGGCAGTCTTTTTGCTAAGTCCACACAAGGTGCAAAGGGCAAGGGACCTCTCTCAGGCCTCTTTGATAAGGTCAGTAATCCCATTTGTGAGGGCTTTACCCTCATGACCTCATTACTTCCCAAAGACCCCACCTTCTAATATCATCACCTTGGAGGTTAGGATTTCAACATGTGAATTTTTGCAGGGATGAGGGGGGACAAAAATATTTAGTCTACAACAGCACTCAATAATATAGCCTCCACTAGATAAAGCAACTGATAAAATTACAGGGAGAAATCTATAAATAGCCCATCAGGAACTGATAGATCAAAGATTAAGAAGTTTGATCTAAATATATGAACTTTATAGTCACAAGCATAAAAATAAACTGTCATCAAGAGGATATGTGGCCAGAAGTGGTGGCTCACACTTGTAATCCCAGCAGTTTAGGAGGCCGAGGCGAGTGGATCACCAGAGGTCAGAAGTTCAAATCCAGCCTGGCCAACATGGTGAAACCCCATCTCCACTAAAAATACAAAAAGGCAGCCGGGCTTGGTGGTGAGTGCCTGTAATCCCAGCTACTCAGGAGGCTGAGGCAGGAGAATCACTTTAACCTGGGAGGCGGAGGTTGCAGTGAGCCAAGATCGTGCCATTGTACTCCAGCCTGGGCAACAAGAGTGAAACTCGTTTCAAAAAAAAAAAAAAAGGATATGTAAAAATTCACAGAAATTGGTCATACGGTAAGTCACAAAGGTTATTTCAATAAATTCTGAAGATGGGCATCATATACAACGTGTTCTTTGTCTGCAGTGCCATAAAACAAAAACATTTATAACAAAATCATAACAGAAATATTGCATTTCTAAAAACCCAAATACATATCATTAAGAAATCCATAGGATAAAGAGGATATTACAGGAGGAATTATGAGGTATATAAAAGCATTAAATGCCAAAATGAAAATAAAATAACAGTCAAAATGTATTGCTTGCAGTTAAAGCAATAGTATAACAGAAATTTAGTGTTGATTATATTTATATAGAAAACTAGAAGAAATGAAAATAAATGAGAAGATTTAACATAAAAAGCTAGAAAATGCCACGACAAAATAAACTCAGAAAAAAAAAAAGATAAAATGAAATCGTAAAAATAAGGCTAAAATTAATTAAACCAAGAAAAACAACAACAAAATACTAAAGGTAATTAGCAAATCCCCAAAAGTAGTTATCTTAAAAACACTAATAAGATAGATAAAATGCTGGCAAGATTGACATAGTAAAGAAAAGAAGGGGAAAGGGAGGAAAGAGGCAGAAAAATTCAGAAATGAAAAAAGGAAACAGAATAATATTTTTAGCAAATGCAGGCTAGAAAATTTGGAAACCTGGATGAAATGAATAAAATTCTATAAAATTATAAAATGCCAACATTAGAACAGGAAAACATAAAACATACAGAACTGCCAATAAAGAGCCTGAAGTCAGTCATCAGAATCTTCCCTGTACCACCTCTCCCCTACTTAAAAGATCTGACAGATTATTTTACAGGTATGTGGTAGCAAAGCAAGTATCTTTATCTTATACAAGTTTTTTACAGAAAATAGAAAAAGAAAGTTACCTAAGTCATTTATGAAACTAATAATGCCTTTATGCTATAATCAGGAAAGAACTACTTTAAAAAGAAAAAAATCATAGAATAGTTTTTCTTATAAAAACAGATGCCAAAACTGAAATAAAACTTAGTTAACTAAAACCAACAGTATGTTTTCTGTAAGATGTCATGGTTAAATATAATCTATTACTTCTGAGTTTAATATTTAAAAAACCTATCAGTTTACATTAATGAGTCAGAAAAGAAAAATCATACAAACATCTTATAAGAGTAGAAAATTATTTGACCTTGTTCAACTGTCCATGATTTAAAATTAAAAAACCAAACCAAAGAGAGAAGAGACCATTTTTAATTTTAAAGGCTATTTAAACCTCACAACAACAACAATAAGCCGTACAAAACTGAGAAACATTACATGCCTGCCTTTTAAGTCCAGAGAGAACACAGCAATTCAGCTATTATAGTTACAGATTAATTGAATACTACTGTTTCCTGGTCAACTTAATAATAGGAGAAAGAAATAACTGACACAAAACTTGGGAGGAAATAAGCAAAATTGTTATTTGTAGATATTATGAGTATTTACATAGAAAATCCAAGAGAATATACAAACTGTTACAACTAATCAGAAAATTTACATAGGTTGCTGGATACAAGATTAATACATAAAAATAAAAAAGCTTCCTTCTACATAAGCAGTAACTAACTAGAAAATGCAAAAGAAAATAGTTATCAAACCAATCATTACAGTAATGAATCTAGGAATTAACTTAACCAAGAATTCACAAACCTTCATGATAAAATAACTAAACAAAGTGAGATATACCACATTAATAGATGGGCCACTTCTTATAAAGATGTCAATTTAATCTAAATTCATTTAAAAATGTAATATAATTCTACTCAAAATATCAAAAAGATATAGGGGGAATAGACAGAAATGGAATAATGTCTGAAATTTACATGGAAAAATAAAGATCCTCAACTAGCTAAGACATTTTTTAAAAAGGAGATCAAAGGGTAGAACATCATTCTATCAGATATTTAAGCAACTATACAATATTAGTATTAGATTAGTATGTTGCAAGAAGACAAAAAAATTATCTTAAAAAGTTGGAGAGTTCAGAAACAGAGCCATATCTTTATGGAAACTTGTTATGTGATAGAAATGGCATCAAAGATCAGTGGGAGAACAGGTGAATGACTTAGTAAACAGAATTTAAATAACTGCCTAACCTTAGATACAAACGTGAAGTTGGCTAACTGCTTTAGAGTACTCACAAAAATAAATTCTGTATGAGTAAAGATCTAAATGATAAATGCAGAATAGTAAATTTAAAAGAAAATATAGCAGAATACCCAGCAAAACAAAACACACAGGCATCAAGGGAAAAATTGCTGGACCGTCTACACCAAAATTGTGGATTTTTGCCCACACTATAGACGTATTTTAACAGATGTCTGTTAAAAGAATGTTACAGTGTCTATCACCAATGCAGAATTAGTATCTGGAGTTAGTAGAAAATCAGAACAAATAAGACTCCCCCTCAAAAAACAAAAGGGAATTCTATAGAAAAATGAGTAAAGTGCATGTTTGCTATATGAAAAGATGCACTGCTTTACTAATAGTCACAGAAATACAAAATAAGACAAAAATGCCACTTTACACCCATTAGACTGACAAAACTTAGTAGGTAAGAAATGGAAAGCCTCATATACTTCTGCTGGGAGTATTATCAATAACTAATGCAGACACAATTCGGAGAGGGGCATTCATTTATTCAGTAAAAGTTTTTATTGAGTGACTATTGGAAAACAGGCTTCCTCTCAGCATTAAAAAGGTAGTGCTGAACAAGACAAACAAGAAGTCTACATTTCTAGATCTGTAGCCTCAAATATAGTAGCCACCAGCCACCTGTGACTGTGGAGCACTTGAAACATGACTAGTCTGAATTAAGACATTCTCTAAGTATAAAATACACCTGCAAGACCTGTACAGAAAATTAAAGTGAAAATACTTCCTTATAATGTTTTTCATTATTATTTTTTGAAATAATATTATAGGTATACTGGGTTCAACAAAGTATATAATTTCTGTTTCTTTTTACTTTCTTAATGTGGCTACTAGAAAATAAAAAATTGTATCTGTGGCTTACATCATCTTTCTCTTGGACAGTGCTGCCCTTGAAGGTGTTCATCCCAGGTCTGTGCCACCTTAGTCTTCAGCACTAAGGAAATGGAGAAGGAAAGGGGTAATAGATATACAAGGCAACACACTGGAGTTACAAAAAACAACATGGATAGGCTTCTGAAACGTAAATGGAAAAACAAATAGGAAATAACATGAAACAGACAGCCCAAAACTATTATGTGAATTTTTAAAACTTACACACAAAACAGTACTATACATACTACATATATATCACAAAACTATGTGCACTGCTATATGGGAAAAAAACACATGGAGGATGGTTTAGGATGGCAAATATTAAAAATTTAAGAGCTGTCTGTGGAATGGTGTTAGAATTAGGATTTTGGATAGTTGATAAAGGAAAAATAAATCATAAAATAAAAAACAATAGAGCCTTGCGTAGCCCAATGCTGAGAGCCTGCCATGAGCTCTATGCAATAAATCAACTTATTACAGGCATTTGAGTTGTAAAAACAATATTACAAATTATAAAGACTGGTTAAATGTATTTGTGGACTGATGGATTATTGGAATTTAACTGACTAGTTAAATTCACAAATACATAATATGTAAAACTACCCTCCACGTGCCCAGAATACTTGACATCTATTGGATAATTCCTAAACTCCAGATGCTTCCAGTCTGCCCGAGTCCAAAAAAACAAAAAAAACAAAAAACCAAAAAACCCTCTGCCTCATGAAATGTAGAGGGCAATGTAAAAACAGAATTTAGTTGCCAAGTGCATGGTACAAGTAAAAAAGTGGTGTCTAAAGAAGACAACAGAGAGATGGGCAAGAGCCAGATTTGAGAAGGTGGTAGAATTTGAACTTGACTCAAAGGATAAGTGGTGCTTGGACTGATCAAGAGAAAGAGGCATTTGCAAGAGATGGTTTACCTGCAAGGATGAGGGAAGGACTTGTTGCACCTCCATGGAACAGAAAAGTGCTATCCTCCACGTTAGCAAGCAAGATCAAAGTAATGACTGGTCCAAAATATTACTGTTGTTCCAGTTGAAAGTACAAATGTTCTAATACCTTTTCTAACTGCTGGATTCTGCACCATCCACATAGCAGGAACTGTCTCAGTTCACAAATGTGCTGGAAAAAAGTAAATAGAATGAGATAATGCAATTTCCAAAAGTACTGTACTTAATCCCAGGGCAGAGTGTGTGCACTGGAAGTTTGGTTTGCTAAGAGATAAGGATATTCAGTGATTTGCATTTTGAGGTATGGTCCAGATCTTTATGAAAGCAAGGGAAGCAAAGCAATGGGAATATATAGTACTTAGCGAGGCATTCAAGGGCATCTATAACCTGTCCCTGATTTACCTTTTAAAGACTTCTCCCCATTCTGTTTCATGACCAGATTTCAACCAAACCAATTTGTTAAAAATCATCTCCGTGAATTTTTATACTCGGCACTTTTTCTACCCTAGGCCTTCAGTAGTACTCTTCCTGCATTTGAAATGTCTTCAGCCCCATCTCCACCTGATAAAATTCAATCTACATCAGAAACATGTGTAAATTCTATTTCTTCCATAAAAATATTATATGAGGACTAGGTAGAAGGAAATGCTCCCTTTGCTGAGCTCTCAGGACACTGAATTATTCTACCATTCTGTGATTACATTGGCCTATAGGAATCCTACTGTTAGAATGAATTAAATGTATGCCTAGTGTTCCATTATTGGAACACTAAGCACGTGTGAGTTATTTATATCCTACTGCTCAATGTCATCGGCAAGGACTGATTGTAAAAACTTTTAAAAAATTGCAACCTCAGGCATAAATGGGTTAATACCAACACTGTCTGACTAGAAAAAATATGATTGTTCTTACTAGTAGGAAGCAAATTAACTTATACACTGAGTCCCCTTGGCCAAAATGAATCTGATACAAATGACCCCTTGCATCATTCCATAGATTTACAAACCCACATTCTCCCAAATATTTTCATGTTTGTATATTTTCCTCCAGCATTTGTCCATATACATGCATGTCCTACTTTACATGCATCTCATCAGAGAACACACACAATTTTGTCCTGCTTTTTTCACTGTATGCACTTACCATATATACCTTAGATATATTTTCATATAACTATTTCAACATAGTTTCATTGTTATTTAATGTCTCTATAATTCTTCATTGTGTTGACATGTCATCATCACATTAACAAGATCTCTATTTGTGGTCACTTAGTTAAGAAAAAATGCATTTTCTTTCTTTCCTTCCCTCCCTGCCCCCAGGCCCTATGACAAAATATCCACATTAATTCTATATAGACTGAAATAAGCAAGTCTTAAATGGTCATGCTAGTCTTCCACTAGCACTCATTGGTCTGTGTCATAATTACTAGAACAAGGAATCAGAATAATATAGTCTTTGTCATTTGATAAACTGCCCCATTTCTCACTTACCAGGATGGTCAAATAAATAACAAAGTCCCTTCACAGAAACTTAGTAACTCATCTAGAAATCTGGAAATCACTAGCCCTATATGTTTTCACACATCTGTATTTTCAGCAAGGATACCCTTGGAAGACAAACTCCCTGTCCTTGGCTCTCTGCAGGGTCTTCCACAGACAAATGCAGTTTATTTGGACAAAATTGTACTTCTTAATTCTCCAAATGGAGAAGATAGACCATTAGCCCCTTTACACTGGCTAAATTACCAATTACCAGGAGGTAAACAGCCTATTACTGCAACACTGCACTGAGCTTATTATGAGTGTCATTTGCAAAGGTGGAGCCCTTCCTAGAGAAATCTCTGTTTTATTAGCATAAAGAGGTCTAAAGAGCACTGGACAGGGCCAGGAGGCCCTCCATGGTCCCCCGGGATCACTGTTGATTTATGAGCTCCCACACATTCACCTACGACATCACAATTCATTTCCGTGTAAAATACTCTATTATTCCCCCACCCAAGAGTAAGGTCAGAAAATATCAAATGGAATACAATTGCTTAAGCAAGATAGGGAGAATAACTAGTTTTATAAAAAATTCCAAGACCAAAACCAATTAAACTGAAAAACTAATCTGGAGAGAAAAAGTAACCCAATGACAAAAAGCAAGTGGGAAAAGCAAGCACACGTTTCCACAGCCTCATTTCCTAAGTCCCTGGAGGCCATGCCACCCGCTTGGACAGAGCTATCCAGCAGCTCAGCCAGGGGGAAAAGGCATGATCTCTGAGAGCAGAAGACCAAGGTGCTAAACGCTGACCCTCCGTTTTGAAGCCATGTGACCTCACGGAAGCTCCTTAACCACTTAGAATCTCGTCTAAAATCTCTGCGTGGCTTCACGTGGTTGTTGTGAGGATTGAATTAAAACATCTACTCCTGGCGGAGAGTAGGTGTTTATACTTCCGGCTTGATGATCCACCCCATCAACACATTTGCCCTTCATGTTGCTTACTCTCCTCAATTAAGCACTGGGATCTAACTTGCAGTCTTCTGCTAACTTGCAGTCTTCTGGTCTGGGAGCCTTCGTCCTTAACATGTCTAAGTACATGTCTACTTGTACCCATTTTATGTAAACTCTGATGTCTAGCTTTCTGAGTTTTTGCAGAGACATAAAATCAGTCCTTTGCACCACCGATGTCTTTATGTTTTGGTATAAACAAAGACTTTGGATCAACCTCAGGATTACTGTGTGGATTTACCTTTTTTCTTTAGTTTTTTTCTTGTCTTTTCTGTATGTGAGTGGTAAAATTACCTGCACTTTATTATATACATTTTTAAAAACTTTTTATTGTCATACTTAAGTAGAAGTACTGTTCTGCAGGAAGCAAATAACTTTCTCTTTTTTGGAAAACGAATTATTGTTTAAGAGCTTGAAAAGCATTTCCAATTAGGATTTCCTTTCCTTTCAAGTTGCCATTTCAGAATGTAAGCACCTTTGGTTTAAGCCGTTGCCAGGAAGGCCACTCTTATCTGCGAAGTGTTAGAGGTAAATTGGAGCAAGTGAAAGCCTGGGTGTTCCCCATGCCATTCCACCTTCCTGTACAAGAGAAGAGCAGAGGGAAGCAACTAATATTTTGAGGGAAGAGGCAAAACTTCCGCTTCTTGATATAAAATCTCTAATATTCCTCCTCTCTACTTCAGAATAACTTCTGTCTGGATCCTATCCTCTCACCCACCACTCTTTCAGAGAAACAGCTGTTCTTTTCTCTAGACCAGAATGAATGCTGCTTCCTGTTCCTTCACTTCATATCTTCCCAGCCCTTGTATGACTATTTATCTAAAATATTTAAAGGTATTTGTGCACAAGATAGAAGATCCCTTCCACCTGTGACATTCTGTGATTCTGTGGTCTTGCATCTTCAATAATCTTCTCTCCAGCCAGTATCTTACATTTCTTCTATTTCACCTACACCTTCCCCTCTGATGTCATCAAATGTGTGCCCTTAAATTGACCAAACTACTATATTGGTAAGGGGCACCCAAGGCCCGAGGCTGCCCAGCAGATGCCACTCTTAAACAGGGATTTTCTTGCTTTGATCATCAAAGTTTCTCAGACAGACAAAAGCCCAGATCTTTGGGGAATTCACAGAACATCATGATGGCCCCAACCAGCCCTACCCCAAACTCTACTTAGAGTGGTAAAGAAATGCATTAAACTATTACTCCTTAAGACTGGCCAGGAATCCACAGCTCCAAGAGCACCATCCGACTCTCCCCTCCTACCCAATCCACCACTTTTTCTTCATAGTTCTCAGTGAGGAAGAGGGGTGGCAATTACACTTGCTTATGTATTGTTTCTACCTTTCAACTCTGTCTCTCTCATTTATACACAGAAGACGGCAGAATCTGTTTCTATTTTCACCCCATTCACGTGCCAAAACCCACTGGTATTCAGTAAATATGACTTCAGCTACAAGAGTCCTTTTCCTAGCAATGCTCTTGTACCTCCAACTTTACAGAACTCTTAATCCCTGCTGTTCTTTCCCCTTTGCAGTGCTCACCCCCTCAGACTTAAACCTAAAATTTACCTCTGCACTTTGACCTTCCGCTTTGGTCTCCTGTTTTTTGCCATTCCCAGCTGCCCTATAGGAGCACCTTGACCACCCTTGCTTCAGCCCCTGCCACTGGAGGTCATCTTAGAGCCAGGAGCTCTGGCCTCAGCTTCTGGCTCATTAATTATTCAGTTAGTCAATAATTATTTATTGAGCACCTACCCTGCTCTAGGCACTGCTCTGGGTGGTAGGAATGCAGAGATGAATTTTAAACATCAGGCCCCTACCCTTAAATTGCACGTCAGTCTCATCAGCAGGAGGAAGAGGTGGGCAGTGACCATCTACTAAGTCCCTCCTCAGATGGAGTTGGGCTGAGGGAGGAATCAGATACTCTCTATTGAAATGGATTTGTATTTTCCTGGCCTGAAAACTGTTATGCATGTTCTCTACCTCCTTCCTCGTCATCCAGTCTCTCCTTATTCCCCTCTAAACTGGTTTCTACCCCCATTTAATCCATACTTCTTAGGACCGGGTCAAAGACCTATCACCACGCTCAATGTCTTTTGTAGTTCATCTACCCAATCACATATGACTCCCGTATTTCAGTTAGTGCAGACTCTGATGCACAGGGACCTTTTATTTTCCCCCTATGATTATGAGTCACTGAAACTTATTATTCTTTGTAATTTTTCTCACACCTGTGCCTTTTTCCCCAACTCCCATTGCTACCAAGCTTGCATCCTCTTGTGACTGAACTGTTGCAATATCATCCTAACCAACATCTCCAACTCCATGGTAATTTCTTTCCAAATTATCCTCCACACATCATAAAACACACCTTTCACATGATGGAAGCATCATGTCATGCCTTAGTCTAGATCCTTCAATGGTTCTCTATTGCCTACAGTAAGAGTCTCTAATATGTGGCTTATTAAACATATAAAGAAACGTTTTCAGAAGCAATAAACTAAATTAACTTCTTAAATAATTTCTGAAAGTCAGGTCCCCTTGGTGGGTCAGGAAGCCCAAAGAAATATGAAAGTTATTACGTAACAGTTAAGATTATAGGCTCAAGTCTAGGCACCACTACTATGTGAATCCAGGAAAGTTAATTTACCTGAATGTGCCTCAGTTTTCTCATAGGTACATTGAAGATAATGATACTTTTTCATAATACAATTGTAATGTGTAATAATTGTATTTTTACAATTATATTGTGAAGACAGTGTTTTAAAGTGTTTTGCGTAGAGCCTGATACAAAAACCAACACTGAAAAAGATTGTAATTAAAAATATCAGCAGGTGTTCTGATAATCTCAGGACTAGGTGGGTAGTGTTGACAGGTTTAGGATAGAAGTGGCAACACCATCCATTCTCTGAGGAGATGTAGTCAGATGTCTTCAGAATCTGGCAAGGGACCAGAGCCCCCAAGCCTGATTGCTTAATCGAGAAGCAGCCCTAGCTCTAATTGGCTTGTTCCTCTCTACTGATGGTCACCAGCCCCTCCCCCGGGAAGGCAGGACCCCATCCTCCAATCCCCCCAACTCACTCTTTCTCTTCTCCTTTCCAAGGAACAAAGTTCCCTCTCCTTCCAACCATGTCCTCTCTCGTTTTCCCATTTTCTTCCCCCTTCTTCTGAAAAATCCATATTTACTCATTCTTCCTCTAACTATTCCTGAAAAACTAAATGAGACTGCAAGTTAGCCTGTGACACCAGCCTTCTGCATAAAGGTAAGTTCCATTTACATTAAACATAGTGTAACCCATGTAGATAATCAGAAAGGTTCTGGTCAGTTAGAAGCAGCTCCTCATTAGGAGAAAAGGAAGAGAAACACAAGGTGCAATAATGAGAAGGACCAGGTCAAGCCACTCTAATAAATATGGATTTAGCAGCCAAATGTGCCAATCATGCTACATTGTGCCCTTTCTATCTAGCTTTGTCCTCGCATTGTCTCAGGCATTGCTATGGTTATTTAGTTTATGTCTCCGCCTCCATTACATTGTACTTTTCTCAAGAGTCCTGGCCATGTCTTGCTCATGTAAATATCTCCACCTCAGTGTACACTACTGGGCATATTGGAAGGAGATGAGTGAAAGAAGGGAGGAAAAAGAAAGGGATGGGGAGAGGGTAAAAGAAGAAAGGAGAGAGCAAGAAGGGAGATGGAGCAAAAGAAACCAATTTGCAGAGTAGCAAAATCAGATAAGGGTTCTAATCCTTAGCTGTGTAAACAGGGACAAATGACTTAACCTATCTGGCCTTCAGTTGACTCATCTCTAAAATGGGGATAAATTAATAATACCTACCTCAAAGAACTACCATGAGGTTTTAAGAAAAGTAATATAGCTAAAGTAATAGATGCAAAGCCTGGAATATAATAGGTGATTGATAAATAATAGCAATTACTATTACAAAGAAATACATTTTTTTGAAAAAAAGGAATGAAGTCACTGCCTATATCATAATAGAGGTGAGAAGGTCTTGGCCTAGCCCTCTCAAGTCTGTCCCCTGGTTTGGCTAGTCCTTTCTGGATCTTTGTCGTTGGAGAGCCACTTTGCCTATATAGCTTTCACTTAAATGGTGCTCTAAATCAAACTGTCCTCTGCCACCATTCTTCCTGGGCTTCTGATTATAATCATGCTGCCTGCTATTAGTACAGGAAGGTTTCAAACTCCTATAAAACAAGAGCTAATTGCCGATCTGCTTAATTAAAGTGAGCCTTTTGTTGTCACATTTACAAAGATAAATGAAATAATCAGCTCTGAACTAATGAGAGATAATCAGATTATGCAGCCCCAATAAATAAAGACCAAAATGCTCCTGATTGTCCCTGTATGTCACAGAGAAGGAGCATAGTGAGCTTTAAAGAAGTGCATATTAGTGAGGTTTTATTTTAACAACAGTGAGTAATTATAGAATCTACTTCACCAACTCAACTTTATTATTCAAATTTGCAACAGTCAACAGAGAACTGATTAGTGCCTTCCTGACTGGAACCCTACAGATTCTTACCAATTAGTCCTAAGCTGTTTCTTAACATAAAAATGTACACAACTTAGAAATACATATAATTGAATTTAACTCAACATATCTGATCTAATTTATTCATGAAGGGTATTTATTAATGTAGCATTGTTCACTATTGTTGCTTTGTAAAATGTAGTAGAGACCCTAAACCTTGCTTTTTTATCTCATAGTAATTTATTAATTATTTTACTAAAAATGTTGCATTGGGCATAAAAATAAAATTAATCCAATATCAACAAAGCTGACAGTAAGCAAATTTATGTATTCCTGCGTGTCAAGAAACCAAAATGGCTGTAAGTCAGTTCCTGTAGCCTAGCCTTAAGAGGCCAGCTCTTTTCCTCTAAAACACACACACATGCAGAGAAAGAAAGAGAGAGACATCTTAAGTCCCTAGTCCCTATAGCCAAAGGAGACCAAAGCTTTTCAATACATGAATTGATATGAAGGTAAAGATAAAATTTTTATTTTGCTCAGATAAAGACAGATTACCCAAGACCGATAACATATCAAAAGAAAACCCCCTTCCCCAAATGACAAAGATCACTGTGTCTGGAAAAATATCTGCTAAAGTTGTAGTTTTCAAATTTTTCATCACATGGGCCAGTACTTACTATATGTATAGAAAGAGAGAGCAAGCCATGCATAACTTAACGAGAGGAATACATTCTGAGAAACACATTGTTATGTGATTTCATCATTGTGTGAACATCATAGAGTGTATTTCCACAAAACTAGATGGTATAATCTGCTACACATCTAGACTATATGGTATAGCCTATTGATTGTAAGCTATAAACCTGTACAGCACATTACTCTACTGAATGCTGTAGGCAAGTATAAAACAATGGTAAGTATTTGTGTATCTAAACATATGTAAACATAGAAAAAGCATAGTAAAAATGTGGTAGTAGAATCTTATGGGACCATTGTCATATATGTGATCCATCACTAAGTGGCACATGACTGTATTTACATAATACATTATTTCTTAAATAGAGTGAGTTTCTTTTTATTTTCCCAGTTAAGAATTTAAAAAGAATAATATGTCCTCAATATCATTTTACCATCAAAAATAGAAAAGTATAATTCTGGAATAAAGGGCAGGACTTTAAATGGAATACAAACACCTTTATCAAGAATACTCATTATTGTCCTTTTTTTTCTCATTTACTCTCCACCAATAGAAAATCCATCTTGGACAGGCAACTTCCAAAGATCAGAGTTCGGCAACCACAGAGCTAGCTATTCTATTCTCGATATCATAACAGCTCCCTAACGCCCAGGAGCTGCTGATTTTTAAAGTCAATATTCTAAGTCATTTTGCAGAATTAAAGGTTGATTTGGAAACAGAATAAAGAAACCAAAGCCTTCAAGGCCCACGGATCCACAGCAGCCCCTTCTGGTCTGGTACATAGCTGACCAGGGCTGTGACCTTGGATGAGCAGGGCAGGCATCTGGCAAAAAGCCACCTGAGCAGCATGGGCTTGCAGACGCTCCTGGCAATGAGCCCAGGCTGATTTTCTAAGAAACTCAGAAATTTCAGGTCCAGTCTACTTTTCAAAGCATTTCTAATTTATGCTCTACATAAATGCTATGTTTTTAAGAGATAATCTGTTACAAAAGGTGGAAGCTTGCCATGGTGCAGGGGAAAGAGCCAGGATGCCTGGCTCCATCTTCAGTTCTACACCCATCATGGTCAATCATTGTCTGAGTCTTGGTTCCTCATAACATGGAGAAAACACTTACCTCACAGGAAAATGAACAGACAGACTGAGAGTTAGAGAACAGCACAATGTGGATATTTACTTCCAATTTTAGCCTTAAGTTCCTGGATCTAGAATCTAAACAATGTGTTTGGTTCTATGTTGAACCTTAAGTCTTAAACACAATGTCGGTCTATGCAAAATTCTACCCAGTAATTCGCTCACAGATCCTAAATAAGTTGGCCCTGTCCTCATTCTTGAAATAATATATTCCTGCTGTCCCTGGAAACCAAGGCATGGATACAAGGGGGAGGGAGAGAAAGGCAGTCATAGATCAAGTGTCTCAAATGTCAATAAATGGCAAAGGAGAGTTATGGAGCACATAAGGGAAGGAGGAGGCTCAGAATATGGGGCTTGGGATGCCCTTTGACCCCACTCAGAGAGGCCCAGTAATAAATCCAGAGGTGAGGGACATCTTTAGATATTGGAGCCATCCAGGGAAGCCATAGAGAATTTTCCAGTATCATAAACAGTTTGGAAAGAAAAAGATCTAATATGGGAAGACAAGGGCAGAACGGTGAACAAGGGAAAAAGCCTTAGAAAAGTTTTTTTGCTGTTTGGTGGCTGTTACTGTTTTATCTGAAAAATTTTATGCCATTAGCTTGGAAAATCCTCCACTGGGCCTCTTCCCTAGATCAGGATCTGAGATAATAAGACAGGCACCCCTTGCGGGACCATATTTAGTGACTGTCACCTCAAGAATACTGATGCTCAGCCACCCTGGCCACACTTGGGATCTAGGAGAATTCATTCAAAACTAAAAGTCTGTGTGAGAAGACTGTGTGGAATCCATGCCTGGATTATTAATCAGAACAAGTAATGGTAGTGCCTGTAATAACCCTGAAGTCTCAATTTCTTTACATAATAAAGATTATCTATCTTTTATGCCTAGTCCAGCGCTGATTGGTTGAGAGGGTTCTAGTCCAGCGCAGATTGGAAAGGGGGCATCTGCTTCATGCAGTTAATCAGAGACCCAGGCTTCTTCAGTCTAGACTGCAGGATTCTGTGCTGGGTGTTTTACATTCAGGAAGAGAAAGAATGAGTACTAGGCGGGGGAGGAATCTAGTGGAGTTTTAGAGGCCAGGCCTAGGAATGGTGCATAGCACATCGTCCCATATTTCACAGGCAGAATGTATCAAGTGACCTCACTCAAAGCAGGAGATGTGACACATAGTCTTCCTGTATGAACTTGTGGCATTGTCTCTGCCATACCAGGAAAGTCCACTGAGAAAGATTAGGAGAAAGAAAATGGAAAACAACCCCTGCACTTAAGTGTAGTAGGTATAGCGCTTGTTAGTTAGTTGGTTAATTATCTCTGTTCCACTCAATTAGAAAATGTTCATTAAGAACCTACTAGACTCACGGCACTGTGAGAGGCACTGAGGAGAACTTGAGGTAAAGATGACCCAGTTCCTACAGTCAGAGAGGAACATCTACTGAGTGGCATAGGACATGGGCAAACACATGACCTCTCTAGCCTCAACGTTCTCATCTGTAAAATGTGACAGCATTGTGTCACTCCATAAGGTGTTGGTGAAGAAGAAATAATACGTGTGAAGTGCATGGTGTGTCATAGTCTGCTTCTCCTCCTCCTCCTCCTCCTCCTATTCCTCTTCATCCTTCTGCTCTTCCTCTTTCTTCTTTGTCTGCATCTTTTTCTCTTTATTCCCCTCCTTCTCATTCTCCTGCTTTTCCACATCCTCCTCCTCCTTGTCATCATTAGTACTATTATTATAAGGTGTTGTATGTGGATGAAGCACCATAATGATTCAAAGAAAAGGGAAATTTCACCCAATTGGAGAACCAGGAAAACTTTAGAACACATTGATATTTTCGGAGGGTCCTAAAGAATAGGTACAATTTTCATAGATGTGGAGGGAAAGGAAAGGCTTTCCAGGTGAGGGGCAGCGAGAGCAAGGACATCCGCTGAGAAGCACAAGGCAAGGCCCTCACCTGAACACAGAGATGATGGAGCTAATGATGGGACAATGGGGTGGGGAAAGAAGGGGGAGTTTGACAGAGGAAACAGAAGTCAAAACAATCAAAATGAACTAGACGGTTGGGTAGAAGATATTTCCTTACCTGGTCAAAGCTCCTCCCAGGAGCTGCTCAAGCTCATTTTCAAACCTACCAATCCAGGGCTAAAACAGAGAGATTTAAAGATCAGGAATCCCTGTGAGGGGAGAGTATATAAGACATATAGAGGGGAGCTGGGACAAGCACCCGGGGGGATGGTGAAGAGCGTAATGAAGACCCTGGTGTGTATCTGAGGCATAGGAAAGGTAGAGAAAGTTAGAGACAATTAAAAATTGATTGGGGACCTCCCGGGAGCATTGGTACTGAGAAAAGAAAACAAGAGCTTGTATTTCCAGTCAGGCCTGTATGGATGAATGTGTGTATGAACCTGGACACATCACATCACCTCTCAGAGCCTCAGCTGTCTCATCTGTAAAATGGAGGTAATAAAATCTCAGAGGGTCACTATGGGGATTAAATTAAATTGTATAATTTGTGTTGAACACTGAGCCCAGTGTGAGTCACCACAAGAACTCAATTGATGTTAGTCATTATTACTGTTATTATCACTAATTCTGCTAAACTCCAGATCCTGTTAATTTATCAATAGGCATGTGATAAATATGTGATGAGTGAATACTCAAAATATACTGAAACAGGCTGGGCGCAGTGGCTCATGCCTGTAATCCCAGCACTTTGGGAGGCAGAGGCAGGTGGATCATGAGATCAGGAGATCAGGATCATCCTGGATAACACGGTGAAACCCCGTCTGTACTAAAAATAAAAGAATTATCCGGGTGCGGTGGCAGGTGCCTGTAGTCCCAGCTACTTGGGAGGCTGAGGCAGGAGAATGGTGTGAACATGGGAGGCAGAGCTTGCAGTGAGCCAAAATCGCACCACTGCACTCCAACCTGGGCAACAGAGCGAGACTCTGTCTCAAAAAAAAAAATATATATATATATATATATGTATATATACACACACATAAACACTGAAACATAGATGATTAAGGTGATGGTTCTGGAAATAAAACATAAGAGCCGAAGCCTTTTGGTTCCCCAGTTTCTGGATAAAAAGATTTAAATGTGGAAAATGGAATACATTTCACCAAACCTGTATCTTAATTAAGGAAAATAGAACTCTCAGTTTGTAAGTTAAAATGTAAACTCTTGAACTGCAGAGAGAAGGTACCAGAATGAGATGTAAGCTACAATCTCTAGAATTCAGTTTGTTTGTTGATTATGTGAAAGCTACACATTGAAAAGAAATGGCACTATGGCCATCATTCAAATGCAAATTGAGTCAAAGATAAACTGTTTCAGCATAAATAGCAAAACTAAAATGCAAAGGATAGAACCTGCCAAGGCCGTTCCACTAGAAGCACCACAGTGAGGACGGGAGGGGGTTGTTGACATGCACCAAAGTGGGAAGACGTTACCATCTGTGGTCCCAAGAACCCTTTCTGGATTAAGCAATTCCGCTTCCCATAGAGCTCCTTGAAGTTAAATAACTGCAAGGAAGAACATCAACTGTGGGATTGAAATGACCAAAACGGAGGTGAAAACTCTCTCATTGGGTCATGAGAATTATACAAGTAATGCATAAAAAGTGTTTAGCAACATGGATGCAGCTGGAAACCATCATTCTCAGCAAACTATCGCAAGAACAGAAAACCAAACACCGCACGTTCTCACTCCTAGGTGGGAATTGAACAATGAGAACACTTGGACACAGGAAGGGGAACATCACACACCAGGGCCTGTTGTGGGGTTGGGGGAGGGGGGAGGGATAGCATTAGGAGATACACCTAATGTAAATACCTAATGTTAGAAGATATACCTACTGTAATGTTACATATGTATACATATGTAACAAACCTGCACATTGTGCACATGTACCCTAGAACATAAAGTATAATAAAAAATAAAAAAGTGCTTAGCAAAGTTCCTGGTACAAAGTAAGCAACTGCTAGATGTTGGCTGTTACTGTGTTATGAAACCACTTTTGTGTATGAGGAAACTGAGGTTCACAAAAATAAAGTGACATTCACAAGCTCATGAAGGTATCATACCATGCAAGTGTCCACACTACTAATCTTTATCCTATGGCTTTGGTCCGACAATCTGTATTGAGAATAGCACAAAAGAATCTCTCAGTAAATATTATGACAATGGGAGAACATGGTCTTCCTCTTTGTCCTTTAAAGGAAGGTAGTATCATCTTCCATAAATCCCTTGTTTGTTCACGTTGACTCCAATGCAACTGCTGGAGTCGGCTTCCAGAAGTAGATTCTTTCTCTATGGAATTACCAATTCCCTAGTCTCCCACGTGGACCAAATTAACACTGCTTAGTGCAAGGGAGATCATATTCCCTTTTGATATTGAAACCTATAATTTTTGATCAATTAGAGGCTGGTTACAAAAACAATCAATTGATATTTAACTCACTGAGCCAGTAATCATTACAATTTCACTTTGGAGTCTCCCACAGAAAATGATTTGCTGTATTTTGAAATTCATAACAGGCCTTCAGAGAAGCAAAACAACTGATAGGGTTTTTTTCTCTCTTGCTTTGTCAGGGAATGTGGTATTTGCTTCCATTTTTAGCATTTGAAGTTTGAAATTATTGGACACAAACACAAGAAAGGATAGCAATTACTATATCAAGTTCAGTTACAAAGAAAGATGTTCTAGAAAACACTGTGGTTTTATTCTGAAACGCTGGTATTGTCTGGAACGTGGGTGATGTAGACACCTTAACAGTAATACAATGAAAAGCTGCCTGTAAAATAAGAGCATCACCACCATTAAGGAAACTCACTATGTACATGGTGCTAAGGCTCATTAACCTGAACAAAATTACTTTATGATGTAGATATTTTGTTCCCATTTTAAAAAGGAGTTCCCAGAGGCCCAGGGAGGTTAAAGTGCTCAAGGTCAGGTCTTCATGAAGGAGTAATTCAAGGACTCATGCCCACATCGGTCTGATTTGAAAGGCTCTGTCTCTCACACCCAGCCACTAATCTTTGTAGACTGGGCTGTCTGCAAGCTGGTTCCCCCAAAATCAGTTCTCCTGCTGGGAGTAGCCCCTGGCATAGAAAGCCCAGCACAGGCTTTAGAACCAGACTGATACTGGCTCAAACGTTGACTCTGCCTCCTTACCTGCTGTGTGGCCTCAGATGAGGCAGTAAACCTCAGGTTTCTCTTTTCACAAAAAAAGGTAGATTTAAAAAATTATAGACCAACCTCAGCAATATTGCAGGTTTGGTTCCAGACCATAGCAATAAAGTAAGTGCCACAATAAAGTGAGTCACATGAGATTTTGGTTTCTCAGTGCATATAAAAGTTATGTTTATAAGATACTATATACTCTGTTAAGTGTGCAATAGCATTATGTCTAGATAAGAAATCTACATGCCTTAATTAAAAATACTTTATTGCTAAAATATGCTAATGATCATATGAGACTTCTTCAGCAAATTGTAATCTTTTTGCTGATAGAATATCTTGCCTCAATGTTGATGGCTGCTGACTGATCAGGGTGGTGGTTGCTAAAGGCTGGGATGGCTGTGGAAATTTCTTAATATAATACAATATGAAATATTTATCTGTAGCATGCCATGCTATTTGATGGCATTTTCCCTATGGTAGAGCATCTTTCAAAATCAGAGTAAATCCTGCCAAACCCTGCTGTTGCTTTATCAATTAAATATATGTAATATTCTAAATCCTTTGTTGTCACTTCAACAAGGTTCACAGCAGCTTCACCAGGAGTAGATTCCATCTCAAGAAACCACTTTCTTTGTTCATCCATGAAAACCAACTCCTTATCCGTTCAAGTTTTATCTTGATATTGCAGCAATTCAGCTACATGTTCAGCTACATGCTCTACTTTTCATTCTATTAATAGTTCTCTCACTCCTTCTACCATATCTGCTATTACTTCCCCCATTGAAGTCTTGAATCCATTAAAGTGGTCTATAAGGGCTGGAATCAACTTCTTCCAAAATCCTATTCATATTGATATATTGACCTCCTCCTTTCAATCACAAATGTTCTCAATAGCATCCACAATGATGAATTATTTCCAGGTTTCCAATTGACTTTGCCCAGATTCATCAGAGGAATCACTATCTATAGCCTTATAAAAAGTGTTTCTTAAATAATAAGCAAACGTTGAAATTACTCTGATCCATGAACCACAGAATGGATGCTGTTTTAGCAGACATGAAAACGTTAATTTCCTTGTACATCTGCATCAAAACTCGTGGGTGACCAAGTGCATTGTCAGTGGGCAGTGATATTTTGAAAGGAATGTTTTTAAGCAGTAGGTTTCAAAAGTGGGCTTAAAATATTCAGTAAACCATGCTGTAAACAGATGTAAACAGTGCTATTACCCAGGCTTTGTTATTTTATTTATAGAGGACCAGGAGAGTATATTTGGCATAAAGGTCCTAGAAGTTTTGTAATGAGAAATTAGCATTGGCTTCAACTTAAAGTCACCAGCTGCATTAGCCTCTAATAAGAGACTCAGCCAGTCCTTTGAAACTTTGAAGCCTCGCATTGACTTCTCTAGCTCTGAAAGTCCTAGATGGCGTCCTCTTTAAGGCTGTTTTGCCTACATTACAAATTCATTATTTAATGTAGCCACCTTCATCTATGATCTTAGCTAGAGCTTCCAGATAACTTGTTGAAGCTTCTCCATCAGCACTTGCTGCTTCACTTTGTACTTTTTTGTTATGGAAATGACTTATTTCCTTAAACTTCATGAACCAACCTCTGCTAGCTTCAAACTTTTCATCTACAACTTTTTCATCTCTCTCAGCCTTCATAGAACTGAAGAGAGTTAAGCACTTGCTCTGGATTAGGCTTTGACTTTAGGGAGTGTTGGAGCTGGTTTGATCTTTATCCAGATCACTAAAACTTTCCCCATATCGGCAAAAGGCTGTTTTGCTTTCCTATCATTCATGTACTCACTGGAGTAGCACTTTTCATTCCTTCAAGAACTCTTCCTTTGCCTTCACAACTTGGCTAACTGTTTAACACAAGAGGTCTAGCTTCTGGCCTATCTCTGCTTTGACATATCTTGCTCACTAAGCTTAAAAGACAAACACTTAGAGGCCACTGTAGGGTTATTAATTGGCCTAATTTCTTTTATTATGAAAAAAGTTATTATTCATTTGATGTTGGGCTAGGGAAGATCTTTACAAGCAAAAAGTTTAAAAAATGATTAACAGATTTGAATGACATAACAATTTTATATCAAATGTTAGCAAGGGCTCAGGGAAGCACATGCTCTCATGACTGCTGGTGGGAACAAATGGGCGTAATTTTTCTGAAGAGCAATCTGGCTGAACACATGGAAAGTCTTTAAAATGTTCATGCTCCAACTCAATAAGTCAACATCTAGGAATTTTTCCTGAAGAATAAGAGAGATATAAAAAAATGTGTTTACAATATTGAAAGAATGGAAATAACATAAATGTTCAATAATACACAAATGTTCAAAAACAGGGGACAAGTAAATACGAAATATTCATATGACAAAATACATCTGGAATTGGCCAAATTTCAATATTGTTGAAGTGGCATCATTGTGTGGGGTAAATACCCAAGGTTCGTTGTCTCATGCCAGGGAAATCGAGGACACAGACACACAAGAAGTGAGTTTAAGAGCAGAGGTTTAAGAAAAGAGAACATCTCTCTCATGCAGAGAGAGAGGGGCACACAAGTGAATTTTCTGGTTTCATGGTGAAATGCCTGGGGTTTTACAGAGGAGCTTAAGGAGGTAGTGTCTGATTTACATAGGGCAGAGAGATTGGTTGGACAAGGTACGACGTCATTAGAGGGGCCATCCCACTCTAATCTTTTGTTATGCCCTTGGGTTTTCTACTTGGCCAGCGCCATGTTGTCTATTCCTTACTGTACATGTGGTTGACAAAGAAAAGGGAAGATGGAGCCGCCATGTTGAACATGCTTGGCCTCCAAGTACCCTTATCCTATTGGCACAGCTGCTGGCATTCACCCATGCCAGCTTCCAGCTTGCTTATCTATGTCTGTAGCTTTATTTTACAGGCTGCTCTTTTTTTTTTAGAAAAAAAATGATTTGGGGACTGCTTTTCATTAAAGAGAAAACTTTACTGAGGACTTCCTTACCCTCACTATCTGCCTAAATAATTTCCTTTTAACTCCTCTGTCATTGTGTCTCAGGGAATAGAGAAGCCTGGGGATAGGGAGAGAGGGGAACAGCCAGTTGGTGAAATCATAACACTCACAATATTTATTGGTTAAGCTCACTCATCGTCTCACATGAACATGATTTGTGATGCTGCAAAACAATTGCAATAGTAATATCAAAGATCGCTGATCACGGATCACCGTAACAGAAAATAATGATGATGAAAAAGTCTGAAATATTGCAAAAATTACCAAAATGTGACATAGAGATATGAAGTGAGTACATGCTGTTGTGAAAATTGTGTCAATAGGTTTTCTTGACATAGGGTTGCCACAAACCTTCAGAATGTAAAAAATGCAATATCTGCAAAGTGCAAAAAGGAAAACACAATAAAACAAGATGTGCCTGCATTAAAAATATATGTTAGAATATTTAAATAATGTTGTGATAATGTTTTGTTGGTTGGGCTCTAAACACAATGAGCTTCTTGGGAGAAAGTATGGTATGGTGGTAACACTACAGATTATATAAAAACATATCATCTGAGTTTCAGTTTTGACCCTACTACTTAATAGTTCCATGAGATTGGACAAGTCATTTGATCTCCTAGTTTCTCCATCTGAAAATTGGGATATTTATGATACTTACTTCATAGGATTAATGTCATAAATATTAAATGCATTAAAAGAATAAAATAGTACAGTGCCTGCTACATAGTAAGAGCTCCATGTGCTACTATAATCACTTCAACTTTCAGAAATATTTGCTTTTGCCTAATACCAGAGCTTCCCGACATGGCCTCAAATGCCCCTGAACTTCCTCTTAAGAAGCTCTCCTCTTGGGAAACTACATGGGTTACCTGCCCTCCATTGTGAGTAGGCACTTCTCTGTCCTAGTTTTTCTGTTTCCAGTCTTTCCAATCACTGCCATACCCCTAAGCATAACACATGATCTTCACCACACCAAGAAAACAGAATCAGACTGGTTGTGACTAACAAAACCAAGATCTCCATGAGGCCAAATCTTTTATTAAGTTTGTTCATTCACTACTCAAATATATTTCCTTGGCATAAAAAGTACATAACAAAAACATGGGAAAACATATCTTCAGGCTTCTTTGTCTTCCTAAGTGCATTGCTCTGCACACCTGGGAGAGCCACAGCTGGGTTCTTTGCTTCTTCAGACTGGTAAGATTTCACATTCTGGTAGCTTTCTATTTTCATTTAAGTCATGCCTCCCCACCTAGTTTCCATTGCATGCCTGTTACGAGACACAACTTGTGAACCCCCTCAGTAGTCCTTCTCAGAATGTTAAACACACAGTAGATGGTCAATAAATACTTGTTCATTGTATTGCTAAGCATATTTTCCATAAGAAATATAGTAATTCAGTGTTGTGGTGCATATGCATTAAGGCTTAAATAGCCTTGCCTGGCCCTATTACCATTATGCACTATTTTCTTCCTATAATTCTGTTGAAGTCACCAATGACTTCCATGATGACTAATCCAATTACCATTTGACCTATCACTGGTATTTAACACAGTTGATTACCCTCTTCTTGATTTCCAGAATACTATGTTCTTGGTTTTCCTTTGGCACACCGGTGGCTCCTTCTCACTTCTCCCCCAATTTTCAACGTTGAAGTGACCTTGGTTTTTTCTATTCTCTATCTGCCATTACTTCCTTGAGGATAACATTAAATTCCATATCTTTTGATGCTCTCTATTGCCAACAACTTCTAGGCTTCCTCTGAATTTCTGACTTAATGATCAACGGCTTACTCAACCTAACAGATATTTTTAAATTAAAATGTCTTAAGATACACTCCTGAAAGTCTCTCCTAAGCATCATCCCTGACTTTTTTTTCTCTCACACCCAGGTCCAGTTGGTTGGGAAATTCTGTTGGCTCCATCCAGCATCTGGCTACTTCTAGCATCTCATGCTGGGGCCACCATGATCTCTCCTGAATTACTGTAACAACTCCCTAACTGCTTCTATCCTTGTCCCCAAAGGTCTCTTCCCAACGCAGCAGCCAGAAAGAGATTATGTCACTTATCTGTTCAAAATCCTTTAAGGGATCCTCATTTCACTCAGAATAAAAATTGTCCATAAAATGGCACACACGACGCTGAATGATCTGGGCCCAATTCTCTCTGACCTCATCTCCCACCACTTCCCCTTTCATTCACTCTGCTACAACCACCCTGTGTTCCTTAGTGTTTCTCAAACACACCAAGCATGCTTCCAGCTCAGGGCCTCTGCACTGGCTATTTCCTCTGCCTGACATGCTCCTTACTCTTTCTCTTCCCTCAACTCAACTGTCACGTTCTCAGTAAAGCCCACACTGACCACCTCAGCATTGCTGTCATCCACCATCTTCTATTGTACTCTATAATATTTTATTTGTTATGTTTAATATTTATTGCTTGTATCTTTGCAATCTAAGCTCCATGCAAGCAGAGTTATTTGTTGGTCTTGTGCCCTGTTGTGTCCTTGATTCTCAGAACATTGCTTGGCATGTAGAAAGTTCTCAATATTTGCTGAGCAAATTAAATTAATGTGGGAAATGCATTCTCATGCTTTGACTTATGAACAGATTTTAGAATGTAGCCCATAACTATTGTAGGCAGTAGGTAGCCAATTTGCTCATTTTTCTGCAAAAGCAAGCATTTCACTTATGATATAGATACCCTAAATATGTCCCTAGGGAACATTTTACAAGATTGGTACGTGATTAACAACTTCAGGTACACAGAATAAGGGGTGGAAATCATAGCGTTTTTTAAAAAACTTTTGCTCAAGTTCACGTTCACATACAAAATTGCTTTCTGTGGTTTTTATTCCATCTCATTAGTACTTTGGCTCTTTCGGTTTAATTACCTGGAAAAGCAGCACAGCATAGTAGTTAAGAAAAATAACAATGGAGCCACCGGTCTGCATTTGAATCTCTGCAAACCTCTCTGAACCTTTTGTTGATGACATTCAAGTATAAACTTTATTACAAAAAACTTTTGATAGTGGTCCTCCAACCCAGTTTGCTCATTACTTGGAATAGTCTGCTTCTTTGCTAAACAGCACCATGTATTAGAAAGTTCTGTATACAGTAATAAGCTAAAAATCTAGCTTCCTATCACTTTCAAGCAGTGATTGTAAAACTGGTCCTTTCACCATTGGAGAATATAAACACCATCTACATAATCTCCTAAACAAAAATTCGAAAATTTTTTAAATTTCTATTTTTGTCTGCTGATTTTGAGCAAAATAATTGTTATGCCTTCCTTGCCTCACAAATGCCATGGAATTCAGAGGAAGTATATTGTATATTAGTGTGTCCCAGATATTGTACTAATGTTGCTCAACGTGGGTCCTTTCCAACCTCACCTGTGCCCCTCATTGTATGCACTGAAGCACGAACCAATTCAGTGCTCTTACTTAGTGAGCCATCAATACATTCTCTATTCACCTTCACTCTCTGCTTACAAGTCAACTATTTAAACAGCCAGCTCATGTTTCCTTCACATACTCCCTTTCCATGTCGTGTCTTATTTAATCACATGGTAACGTTGCCTGTAATAATTAGGGCTTTTCCAATCTTAAAATCTCATTATTCTAATAAATGCACAAACTTTATCCTAGGCCTGCATAACTACTCATTCAGAAATTACTTTTTATGTCTCCATATAAACTTTCAAAATAAATTATATATTTCCCCACTTCTGAGGCTTTTGCTCTTTTATCCTTCACATCTGATTTACTGCAAAAATGTCTTTGGCAGCATTCACAAAAATTTGTCATTGAGGTACAATCAACAGAATTCCAGGGAGGCCCCCAACAGACTTCACAACCAGTTAATTCACTGGTTCTGGGTGTCAGAGGTAGTTCAGTTACTTAGTGGGAAAATTGCAAGGAAAATCGGAAGACTGCCTGGATTCAAATCTCAGCTTCAGCATGTAAAAAGACCTCAGGCAAACTATTTAACTTCTCTGACTTCAATTTCTTCAGTTAAAATGGGGGTAACAATAGCACCTACCTCAAAGATCTATTGGAAACACTAAATGAATTATTACATATATAACACTTAGAACAGTGCTGGGCACTTACTACGGGCTCAATAATTGTTAGCTAACATTATATAGCAGCCACTGACCTGCCTGTTTCGGGGAGAGGGAACAGAAATTTAAGACCTGATCTTCATCCACATGAAGTGTGACTACTACTGAGGGAAAGAGAAAAAAGAAAAATGCAAATTATGTACAAGGGATATGTCCATAAGAGCAAACTACTTTTGGAATCATTTTCATTTATAGCCTGTCTTCTAAATATCTATACTAGGCACCTAGAAGACACCATAAACTTGGCCGGTCTTAAACTGTCTCTTCCTCGTGAATGATGTCAATCTCATGTATTTATTCAACAAGCATTTATTGACTGCTTATTATGGGCCAACCACCTTCAAGGTATATGAGAAACTCAAAGTTATCTTCAATATTCTCCTCATCTTCTATACATCATTCTTATCCTAACCATTGATTTGAATCCCTCCCCTTCTTTCCATCCCCATTGCCATAGCATAATTTCTTACCAGACCTACCCCATCTACTGCCTGCCACTATCCTCTCCCTGCTCCAACCTCTGCTCTTCATTGCTGTCTGAATACTTCCCTCCAAAATTAATCTACATTCTAATGACTCCTAACAGAAATATTTGTTAGCCTGGCTTATGTTACTGTACTCTCTGACTCCAAACTTTTGCTTCCGTGTCATCTCTTGCCAGTCACCTTATGCAAACCATGCACAACTACACTAAACCTCCCCCGGTTCCCTTAGCAGACCAGACCTTGGAGTGATTCCATGCCTTTGTTCATGGCCTCCCTGTTTCCATACATGACAAATACCTACTTATCCTGTAGGACTCCATCCAAATAACTTCTTTGCAATGAAGGCTTTTCCAGCCATCCTGTGTAGCTAGTAGCATTCTCCCTATCTTCTCACCATGCTTTGGTCTCACTTGTTTACATAATTAATGAAATATTGCTAGTTTCCTACTTGTTTTAGGTTTATCACAAAGTAGATGCAACATAAAAGTTAACATTTATGATTATAATAGGTGAATGCAAAAGTAGTTGAGGTTTTTGCATTGTTGAAATTTGCCATTTGATATTGGAATACATTCTTAAATAAATGTGGTTATGTCATACATCATTTTAATGAGCATTTCTTGCTTTTTCTGCTAATGACTTATTACTTACTGTTTATGTTGTATGTATTTTAGACTATGGAAATGATGCTAGACAAAAAGCAAATTCAAGCAATTTTCTCATTCAGGTTCAAAATGGGTCATAAAGCAGTGGAGACAATTCACATCAACAACGTATTTGGCCCAGAAACTACTAATGAATATATAATGCAGTGGTGCCTCAAGAAGTGTTTGTTTGTTTGTTTGTTTTGAGGTGGAATTTCACTCTGTTGGCCAGAGCTGGAGTGCAGTGGTGCAATCTCGACTCACTGCAACCTCCACCTCCGGGGTTCAAGTGATTCTCATGCATCAGCCTCCCAAGTAGCTGGGACTACAGGCACACACCACCACACCTGGCTAATTTTTGTATTTGTAGTAGAGACAGGGTTTTGCCACATTGGCCAGGCTGGTCTCAAGTTCCTGACCTCAAGTGATCCGCGCGCCTTGTCCTCCCAAATGCTGGGATTACAGGTGTGAGCCTCCGTGCCCAGCCAGTTCAAGAAGTTTTGCAAAGGAGATGAGATTCTTGAAGATGAGGAGTGCAGTGGCCGGCAATTGGAAGTTGACAACAACCAATTAAGAGCAGTCATTGAAGCTGATCCTCTTACAACTACAGAAAAAGTTGCCAAAGAACTCAACGTCAATCATTTTACAGTTGTTAGGCATTTGAAGCAAATTGGAAAGGTGAAAAAGCAGGATAAGTGGGTGCCTCATGAGCTGACCAAAAATAAAAGAAAAAATCATCATTATGAAGTGTCATCTTCTCTTATTCTACAGAACCATGAACCATTTCTTGATTGTATTGTAATGTGCAATGAAAAGTGAACTTTATACAACAATCAACAATGACCAGCTCAGTGGTTGGACCAAGAAGAAGCTTGAAAGCACTTCCCAAAACCAAATTTGCACCAAAAACAGGTCATGGTCACTGTTTGGTGGTCTGCCGATGGTCTGATCCATGACAGCTTTCTGAATCCCAGCAAAACCATTACATCTGAGAAGTATGCTCAGCAAATCAATGAGATGCACCTGAAACTGCTACACCTGTAGCCAGCATTGGTCAACAGAAAGGACCCAATTCTTCTACAGGACAATGCCTGATCACAGATTGTACAACTAACACCTCAGAAGTTGAACTAATTGGGCTACAAAGTTTTGCTTCATCCATCATATTCACCTGACCTCCCGCCAACCGACTACCACTTCTTCATGCATATCAACAACTTTTTGCAAGGAAAGTGCTTCCACAACCAGCAGGATATGGAAGCTTCCACAACCAGCAGGATGCAGAAAATGCTTTCCAAGAGTTCATCAAATCCTGAAGAATGAATTTTTATGCTGCAGAAATAAGCAAACTTCTTTCTTGTTGGCAAAAATGTGTTGATTGTAATGTTCCTATTCTGATTAATAAAGATGTGTTTGAACCTAGTTATGATGATTTAAAATTCACAGTTCAAAACTGCAATTCCTTTAGCACCTTTTTTCCTGTTGTGTAGAAATTAAGTAGAGAGCCCCACCTCAAATCTACCACAGTACCTGAACATAGAGATGGTATAATAAACATTTGTTGAATGAATTAATGAGTGAAACAACCTGAGGCACTTCACTATAAAAAGTATAAAATTGGAATACTAAATTTTTTAATGCATTGTATAGGGATAGGGAGGGAATATTTATATCAAAGACTTTGGGGAATATAGTTACTGAAATTAAACATCAAATTTAGGCCTGAGCTTCCAGAAGGAAACTAAAGGGTAAAGGATAAACAGTCTCATGGTCTGATAAAAGAAAGTATACAACTTAATCAAGACAGACAAACATTTTGTAGACAAGCTTTTCCTGAAGGAGTTTTCTGTGTAAATTATATAAGTAACATTGAATAAATAATACAGCTACTCTTTTTGCAGTGTAAAGAAATCAAAGAAATGTTTTTTCTTTTGGATATCTTAAATCAATTCTCAATAAAATGAAATCCAAGAGCAGTGCCCATTCTGGGCAGAAGCAGTGTAAGAAGGGAGCCTCCTATGGGGTTGGAAGGATGGAAGAGAAAGGGATGCCACAAAGGAAGGACGATCAATATCCTGAGTGAGAGCTGGCAGTGGATGCTGAACGCATGGCTTTGGGGACTCAAGGGCTGCCCCATCAAGGTCCTCCCCAAGCTGGAATCATGCTAACAGCTGGATAATACAAAGTAGGGACCGGGGGTAATTTCAACAAAGGGTCTTGAAATAATAATGGGAAGCATATGTAATTCTAAACAGATTTGGGGCTCTTTGCAGTGACATTATTTGATGTTGCAAGAATAGGCATAGAAATCAGTTGAGTGTATTTTTGCAAGGGTTCAGTGATAACAGTATCCAGTTCTGTCAAGAGAGTATGTGGGAAAATGCATAGATATTATCCAACCAGGAATCACTAGGTGAGGGTTACCTGGTCTGTTTCAGTTCTGAACACTCCCTGCCTTGCCTCCCACTCCAGCAATACAATTGCTTTTCTCTTCTCCATGCTTTACAGGTACACTTCCCTCTTTTTAAAATGATCCTCCTACTCAACTGTTCACCACCATCTCCAGGTAGCATCTTTAGGTTGCCTTTCTTGACTCCCTCACCCCAAGCTCCAAGTGCCCCTCTAGCAGCCTCCTGTCACCTCCAATCACAGTAGCCATGTGCACATTCCACATTGTTTACATCTCTTCTGTGAGCTCCTCCAGGGAAAGCATCGAGATTTATTCCACTTTGTTTCCCCAACGCAGTGCTTGATGCACAACAATTGACCATTAAATGTCAAAAGCAGGAAGAAGGGGAGTTTGGAAATTTGTTTTTAAAGAGTATTTGAGCATAGAAATGCCACTGAAGATAACAGGGTCATAGAAGGAGTGATTATTGGGGAAAATAACATGTTGGTATTTGACTCACAAAATAAGTGTGTAAGTCCATTCTCACATTTTTATAAAGATAATACCCAAGACTGGGTAATTTATCAAAAAAAGAGATTTAATTGACTCACAGTTCCACATGGCTGGGGAGACCTCAGGAAACTTACAATCATGGTGGAAGGGGAAGCAGGCACATCTTACATGGCAGCAGGCAAGTGTGAGAGAGAGAGTGTGTGAGCACAGGAAAAACTACCACTTATAAAACCATCAGATCTCATGAGAATTTACTCACTACAGCATGGGGGAAACTGCCCCCATAATTCAATCACTTCCCACCAGGTCTCTCCCTCAACACCTGGGATTGCAATTCACGATGAGATTTCGGTGGGGACACAAAGCCAAACCATATCAGTAGGTATGATTGAAATAGCTATTTGGCGATGTTTGGGAGGAAAATGTGGCATCCACAATACAGATTTGAAAATTGTCTACTACAAAGTAGTAGCCAAAACAGAGAGAAAATGAACTTTCCTTTAAATTGTACCCTGATGAACAATCATCTGTTGACTAAGATCTTTCCATCTTTTTTCCTCATTTGGAGACCATTGCCACAGAATTGGGGTTTGATTCAAGATGCTCAGCTTCATTTGAGTAGAGTTCAAAACCCTCCTTATATTATATCATGCACCAACTCAGTCCCTTCTACTCCAGGGAAACTCACCAACCACCACCTGAGCATATCTTGCTGATTGTCCCCTCAGTGGTATTGCTCAAACCATTTCCCTGGAATAGAATCCTTGAGGATCCTTCCCTTCAGTGGCTATCTGCCTCAACCTCGTCAATCTCTGTCAAAGTCTAAGCTCAAAAGTGTAAAAGCCTCTTCTAAACTTAAGACCCTTGTGACCTTCCTCTGTTGCATGAATGTCTGTCTTGTCTACCAAATCAGAAGGCAGAACCCCTGAAGATAGAAGCAATATTCTTTGCTCCTTTTTAATCCCCCATTGACTGTAAGCGTTATAGTTCTGCACACTCAGCCAATTAATGTTTAGGATATTAATGGACAGGAGATAGCTTTTTATTAAACTCCTAATGGAGCTTCCAAATCATTGTTTCTTTGCCAAATATCAACAGTATTTTTTCTACAGCCAGCACTATCGCCTTCTCCCTATCCTGCAAGCTTCAGCATGGTGATTGTATCTTCTTCCTTATGATTCTAACTCTGGTCTCAGAATGCAATGCATCCTTCTTGATGGCTTCAGCATCCAGGTAGATGACCTGGATTATAGCTACTTGATCACTCCAAACTGAACAATCTTCAATTCTGTGTCACTTAAGCTGCCAATGGGCAAGTCCAAATATCATCACTTAGACCTAGTAACTAACCTGTACATTGTGAAAACCTGAAATGCTACACAGTCTCCCTCTCTACCAGTGAACCTGCTTATCTTGCATCAGTCAGGTGAACTAAGCATCCATCTCCGACTGCAGCTCTTAGAGAGTCTTTCCCTTCTGTGTACAATGAGAGCAATAGTATGGAGTTTACAATGGTGTTGAGAAGATAAAAATAACCTATGAAAGATTCCACAGACAGTATGTGCTCACTAAAGCAAGTCTCTCTCTTTCTCTCTCTCTCTGCCCACCGTCTTCCCTCTAAGAATGAAGAGCTAATGCCTCCTGAAGTAGCCATTCTAACTCTGAGCCTCTTGGACTATTCTAGAAACTCCTTTTTCCTTCTGAACCAAAATCTGTCTCCCAGGGTCCAACTCAGGAGTCTCTGCACAGCTCTCTGGAGCTGTAAGAATAAGGGTGACCTGTTTTCCTCCAGGTCAGCCTGCCAGCAGTCTTTGGACAATTCACACAACCCTCTGAGTCTTTTTCTTCTCCAAGAGGATCACCCTCCCCACCTTGCCTCCGCCTGCCCCTCTGAGCCCACGATGTCGTGGCAATGTTAGTCTCCTTCCACCTAGCATATTCCAGTAACTTCTGCCAGAACACCAGTCCCATTCGAAAGTCCCAGGAGAACATGAACAACTAAGGTCAACAATTTTCCCTGATCCAAAACGGCTGAAAAATAAGTCCTTCCCGCTGCTTTACTGACAAATCGAACTCTACGAGGGAGAGGAAGGACTGCAAGAAATGGTAATGCCAAGTGAATGAGGATTTTTTTTAAAGAGTCTTGAATCCTAAGGGCTTGTCTTGTTCTTTTAACTAGAAGGTTTGAGTCTTGATCCATTAATCCAGAGCTAATAAATGTCTGGTGGCAATTTGCCAGTTTGAACTCACAAGTGCGAGCTTATTCATTATGAGGAAGTAGCGATCTCTGTGGGGAAATGCTTGCAAACAGGATTAGCGGAGCAAGGGGAGGGCAAAGCCTTTGGTGAAAAATGTGCCCATTGCTAATCAATGGCCAACAGCTTCTCGCTGCAACGAGTTGCAAAAAGCAATTGCATCTCAGTGATTTTTTTTTTATATGTTCATTTGCCAAAGCAAGAAGTGAACTTTGTGGACTGTCTGAATCAGGATTTCCAGAACTTTTCCATGGGAGTGTTCCTGACACCAATAGCCAGTAAGCTTGAGTCTCTGGAGGTTCAGAAACAAAATTTAAAAGCTCAAAATGTAGTCAAAGCCTCTGGTTTATTATTTAATATTCATGTAAATTTAGCATCTTATTCCACAATATTATATTTGCTTTCATATAAAAAGCATAGGTTTCCCCCTATTTCCATGCAATTCCTTGAGCCCCAGCCCACACACCATTCCCCTCCAGACCTTCATGTGCTCCACTTTGAGAGAAAGGGACTGACTTCACTCTAAGTGAGGTCTCAATGATCACGTCAGTGGTGGTTTCTTACTCAGATCTATAGGCTTATTGATTCCAAAAGGAATTACACCAGCAGGTACTGCGCTGTAATGTCTCAGTATCAAAGACAGACAGTTTGGATCTTGGATTACATTCATGTATCCTGGGACCTGAGGCTGTTTAATTTCTCCAAGGCTCAGATTCCTCATTTGCATGGAGCTATCTACTTCATAAGCTGTGATAGGGACTAAGTCAGGTCAGGTGTGTAAGGTGCTCAGCGCCATAGGTGCAGCACAAATGTTTCTTATCATACTGGTGGTATTGCCAGACACCTAGAAGGTTCCTGCCTTTGTGTGGTAAAGAGAATCCTGGAAATGGAGTCTGAAGTCCTGTGTCTTCATTCTTGATTCTGCCATTAGTTAGCAACACAGTCTGAAAGGAATGCTTTTAAGCTAAAATCTACCTTCTTCTTCTTCTAAAATACAGGTTTCCAATGGTTAACTATTCAGGGGGCTTTAGTGCATAGGAGAAACAATATGAATAAACCTACAATCTGAGCTTTTTCTCCCTCTACAGCAACATAGAACAATAATAATAAATGACAATATTGAGCCCACCACATGCCAGGCGTTAGCTACATTTACCTGCAATCCCCTGCCTAACTCTCATAAACTATATAGTAAGAGAATAAGAAACTTGCCCATATTGGTAAACCTGAGGGTTGAACCAAGTCTGAGTAACTCCAGGACCTGAGCACTTAATCATTACACCCTGCTAACCTACCCTCCAAATGAGCCAAAGATCTGCTTATTTACTAATTCAGAGGGAAAGGAACTTATTTGGGAATTCTCTCTAGAGGCCCTTTAAGATTCCTGGCTGTTCCTATCTACAGTTGACCAAGCACAGGCTGAGGCTGTGATTGCAGAGTTAGTAACTAGTGATGTCAGAGAAGGGGTAGCACTGAAGTTCTAGGCCCACCCTTCCTTCTGAGGGGCCAACAGGTCTAAGATGCTGTGGGGTTGGAGTTACAACGACTAGGATTTGATTTCCAGCTTAACTGACAACCAGCTCTATGATCCTCTGCAAGTTACTTAATCTCTCTGAGAGGACACATAAAGTTTTACCTTAAATAAAATAAAATTATAATCTCTACATTGCAAAGATTGCTGGGAAGAATAACAGAGATTGTATAAAGTGTCTAACAGAGAATGTGGCTAATAATTAGAGCTATTATAATTCATTATCATTTTTTAAGGCAAAAATCTTTCAAAAAGGAAACCAAAATACATTTTCAGAAGTCACATTATATAAAATGTAAAATCTCAAATACCCTGTTATGTCTCTCTAGAACATTAAGTAAATATGAGCAATTGTCAAATAATTCACAAATAATTCACAAGTGGTCTCTCTCTAAAAGATTTTACCTCTTTCTAAACAAAAGCTGCCTTGAAGTAGCTAAATTCTGACAGAGAGCAGAAATCCATGTGAGTTAGCAGACCAGTCTCCTGGGGAGCATTCAAATGATTCTTGAATAATTTTCAAGCCTAATTCTATTTGCACTTTCCACTGTTCTAAAACCAAATCAAAATTCACTGGCAAACAAGGAGCATCCTGCCAGGATCTCATGATTTCTCATGTGAAATTTCATCATGCAGAGCAAGCAGCAAAGGAAGGTGGGTTTAAGAGACACGTGTTCAAATTCCTGATGATTTTTCTGTTCCTGCTGAGAAAGATGGACCAAGAAGAGTCAATCATTGGACCTCATGGATTTGAGCCGATAAGCTCCTAATTGACCGGCATGTGTTTAATTGGGAAGAATCGCTATAGAATTCCTGAAGACAAAAGGAAGGGGGTATGAACCCCACATGGAGTACAGGACAATGTGCTGGTTCCTGCTCCCTCAGGGGGCAGTATTCATGGCTGAGTCCTGAAAATCAGGAAGAAGGACTAATTCGAGGACAACCCCATGGGGTTCCTAGTCTGTGCTCTCCTCCTTCCACGTAGCCTGCCAGTGTTGTGCCATAGTTTCCTGGCAGAGCCAGAAGAGTGGGGAAAAAGCTGAGAGGGAGGTGGAGGAGGCACTCAGGTGGCTATACTGATCCTGACAGCAGCTACCAGGCCCAGTGGTCCTACCTGATTGAAACTTTGGGTATCCCATGCTGGAGAAGGCTTTTACTGTCATTAGTCAATTAGCCAATTTAACCAAAACAAGAACTAGACTGGCACTTCTCAAGGACCTGCATCCACTTACCAATACACACTGCTCCTAGAAACCTGATGTAGAAGGTGCTATAGGTATATACAAATTAAGAGTTCAGACTCCAGAGCCAGCCTGCTTCTCTGCTGGGCCACCTAAGACAAGTAACTTAACCACTCTGCCTTAGTTTCTCCATTATGAAAGGTGGAACAAACAATCATAGTATCCATCTCACGGGGCTGTGATGACAATTCAGTGAGTGACTACATGTAAGGTAGACCAATGCCTCACACATAGTAAGTGCTCAATACACATTATTATTCTAAACCATGCACCCCTTTGCCATATAGTTACACAGCTTGCTTAGAGCTCACTAATTGCTTTCAGGTTCTCATTCAAATTTCATGACAACCCAGAGAAGCCTGGCAGGGATCATTATCCCCACTTCACAGATGGAAAACCTATGGCTCAAAGAACTTATATGATTTGTCCAAGGCCGAGGTTATGAACCTCATAATTATTAGAGGAGGCATCTGAAACCAGGGGTTTGGGTGTCACATATAACACAGCTTATGTAGAATTTTGGCTACAATGTTCAATTAAATTGAAACAAATACTTCCATTTTAACCCTGCATCCACCTATGTATCCAGCTGGAGATCATTCATCCGACCTGTGGGCTCACAGGGCAGCACTGGGTTTTTAGCACTCAGCTGATCAGGGCACCTTGTCAGGTAGCAGGCCATTCCCAGGAGCCACATCCTGTTCCTTTCCCATTTGCTGTCTTGAGTTTGAGGCACTCCACAGTCACGTGGAATAGGACCAAAGCCAGCAGGCAAAAATCGGCTTTGGGGAAACTAGAGTTAGCATCTTGAAAATATATGACCATTCTGGCCAGAATTGCCACACACAGACTCACACACAAGTTTCCTGAATTTCCATGTGACATGACAAGCAGCTCTGTAATAAGCTCTCTCTGGTGAATAAAACTTTATCTGCACCACCAATTGTATTTCACGTACCCAAAAAGCAGACTAATCACAAATTTTAAAGTGGCCAATGACAGGATCATCTCAGAGCTGAAGAACCACTTATGTTCTCTCAGCCAGTTGGGGAATGTTACCCCCGCAGGTCTGGATGGCTCAGATTTGCAAACAGAACAGGTGAAAAGAGAACCGGTGACAGCTGGCCAGTGATTATTCACAGAAACTCCTGATTCGGACAGGAGTGAGTCACATGAAAGGGAAGGATAGAAAAGGAGACGCCAAAAAAGCATTTGGCCCTTGAATTCTCTGACAAGGAGCAGATGGATGTAATCAATTACTTAAATAATTCACAAGGCAGAAAGCCTGCTTTCACCTGAATTATCTAGATAATTTTTAAAGATATAGTTTGGGTGAGGATCTCCTTGTAATCCACACAAACTGCTTGTATTTCCCCAGCTCATCAAATAATTTACTTCCATGTGAGCAGGCCAGGCTTACAGAGCTATGATTGCCATAAATGTAACTGCTCCTGGTCATGTCTTTTCTCTTACATTTGTACTTCAGGGAAGAATTGGTTTCAAACCGAGTCTTTTTTTCCTCCTTTGTGTCCTGCTAAGCTTTTCCTCTGGAAATAAACTGGGCTGGCTGTCCCTTTGATCCCATTGTGCGATTCTATCTCGTTCATCAAGCTGTGGCACCTGACCTGTTACAAGGGTATAGAAAATAGTACAATTTGAGCATTTCAAAGTGCAGGTTTTCTATTTTTAAAAGGGATATTTGACAGCCACCTTTAGATCCACTTGCTTATTGGGGTTGCGTTTTAACAAATTTTTGTGAAAGCATACCATTTATTCTCCAAAATTGGAAAAAAAAATGAACAATGGTGAGTTCATATCCCATTGAATATGGCTTGAAACATCCAAATCTCCAGCAAAGACTGATAGAAAGAAAGTATCATCATATCAGTGGCATCAGAAAATGGCCCAGGCCTGAGCTTCTACGGCCTGCAATAAAGATGACCACCGCAGCCGGGGTGAGAGCTCAGGGTTGTTCTCCAGCACGGGGGAACGTAGCTTCTTCCCTGACCCATCCGTTGTGTGGGTGGATTAGAAGCAACACAAGCAGAAACCTCTTGGTTCCATCTTCATCAAGGAGCTTTTACTGATTACAGGAAATGGCTGTTAAATGGGTGAATGCACAACATATCTGGAGACAGAGGGCCTAAGATGATTCAGAACCCCTCCCCTCAGACTCTCTCAGTGGTATGAGTTCCTTCTCCCCACTTGAGGCTCTAATCACCCACCCTTATCATTTCGTTAGAAAGAGACAACCTCGTAATTTGGGGCAACATAAATTATCAAACATCAAATATGGCAATATTTTGTAATAAATATGTTCAAATGATAACACCAAAGCATAACCAACAAAGCCAGATGTTTCTCCCCCCTTGCTTTGGAATGAGATAAAATTCTACTCTTAGCTAAATATTTGTCTGTTTCTAATCAAACATAATTTTAATCACATTGATGCTACTCATTTAAGAACACTCTAATACTTTTCCTTCATCATGTTTTGTTTAATGTTTTTGAACCCACCCTAGTAGATTCTAACCCTGAGAACAGTTGTTTTACATGACATTGCTGTTGCTGTTCAAACTTGCACAAAGCACTTGGTGAGCAGTCCAGGCCTTTGCTATCCTGAGAATCCACACTGCAACTCACTGTTGACAGTCACACTTTTGCTTCCATTTGCTTGTGCTTCTCATTATAAGTCAACATGTTTTCATTCAGTTTGTAGAGTGCCCCTTTTTAGCCTCTAGCTGCTGGATGACACCATCTGTGATTGCCAAGGAAATTAAATTAAATTAAGTTAAAATTCAATCAACAGAAGATTGTTGCCTCTATGACTTTACTAGGAACCTTGAGAGCATACGCGTCTAAATTCCTTTCTCTTAATACAGAAGCAGACCAGCTCTGGTATAGCAACATTGGCCCATGGTTTAAAACTCGCTCAGAGCCAGGGGCCAGTCACTTACCCTTTCTGTCCCACCTCAGATGACCTGCAGTCAATGAGAGACAAATTTATTTGCTTCTGTAGTCTTTGCTTGGCTTAGGGAAATCTTTGTTTCTTACCAAAAAGAAGAAGAAAATCTTTAGACTTATGCAAAAAGAAAAGATTATTAATTGGCACAATATTATATATACTACACCCAAATAAATTCTAGATGGTTAAAGGTTTTTATTTTACAAATAAAAATAAGCCATAAAAATTGATCTTTTTTATAAAATAAAGTAAAACATTGATCGTAGGAATTTATAAGCATTAAAAACACCAAGAAAAGTATTGATGATTTGAAAGTAATAAATTTGAAAAAGTAAAATCAAAATAATATCAACAAGATGCAAATGCAAATAAACTACAGGGAAACGTTTGTAACACGTATGACAGGCAATATACCTTAAACAGACATATACACACAAACACTCATATACAAGTGTACATGATATATAAACTTTTACTTGAAAATAAGTAAAAACATCTCATTTATGGTCATAGGGTATAACAGCAATTAACAAATTAAAAAATACAAAAGACCAAAAATCCTTTCAAATTCACCTGTCTAAAACAAGAAAAGACACAGGTACAAACATATACCATCCAAAAACAATGATAAACTATTTTTTAATGTAGCAAACTAACCAAGATTCAAAAACATGATTGTTAATCCGATGATAATGAAGTAAAGTAAGAACTCTTGTACATTGCTGGCAAACTAACATGCTACCATCTTCCTGGAAGTTACCTTGGCCACATGTAGGGAACTTCAATGTATTTGAGGAGAAATTTATCCCAAATAAATAACCACAGATATTCATAGCAATTTTTGTGAAAGAATGTTTATTGCATCTTCATTTATACCATCAAAATATTATAAATAATGTAAACATCAATCTAGCTACATAAATCATATTACAACCATAAAATGAAATACGTACTTTCCTAAAAATACGTAATTATATGAGGAAATGTTTACCACACAATGCTATTAAAAGCAGGCTGAAGAATTATGTATGGATATACATTTTACATTTATACATGTATCTATTATACAGATTTTAACAGTATATAAAATATTTCAACATTATACATTGTTTGTAATAATATATGCATAAATACATATGCAATCACAGAAAGAGATTAAGAAAAGAAAAAACGACAAAATGTGAACAGTAATTATTACTGAGTGTTAGGAAGATTTGTCATTTTAATAGTCCTTATGTTTCTGTGTTTTCCAAAAATGTCTAAAATAAGACAGAATTACTTTATAATTTAATAAGTAATAAATGTTATTTTAAAATAATAACTTGCTTTTACTGTCCTCCCAAATGGCAGAGGTCTTAATCTCTCTTGCTGTATAGTGAGGTATATTTCATTACCATTTCCCATAATCACGTTATAATTATCTTCTTAACCAGTTCATAACAGGAAGTGCAAAGACTCGCAGTAAGGCTAAATACCAGTAAAAATTTCCCAAGGGAAAGAACTAAGTGGTGGAGCCAGGAAATGTGGTTTGCATTATCATATGTGGCTTCAAGTTTTGCCTCCCCATCCTCAGTTCTCCTCCGGGTCTTCCTCCAACCCGTGCTAGCAGTTCATCTAAGCAAATGTGCTCAAATTTGGAAAGTAGGCATTGTCATCCCATAACCTGCTCATACCTAATAACTTGAACTTTCACTGCCCCAAACCCAAGGCACTCATGGGTGTACCCCAAACATAACATTTGGGCAGGCATGTGTTCAGAAAGACCAAGAAGAGTTAATTATTTTAAATTCTAGTACTGCCCCCAACACCAAAAAAAAAAAAAAAAACAGAAGTATCATATAAGGGACCATTTGTTCAGCATTTAAGATGTGCTGTCATTCTGCTGAGTGTTTCACACATATTATCTTGTTTATATTCTTAAACCAACCCTGCAAAGTAGGCATAAATATCTCCACTTTAAAGACAAGACAGTTGAGGCCCAAGGAAGATGAGTAATCTGATTTACTTAGATAAGTTTGCCATAGTCAAAAATCTAAATTTAACTCAATGCCAATGCCTATACTCTAAAACCACTGCACCATATTATCTCCAAATAAGATGGGAAATCACGCTTTTAAAACCAACCTGGATCCAAGTCCTACTATTGGCTTTTGATATTTAGAAAGGAGATTCATTTATTTTTCGTCTTTTCCCCCTCTCTTTTTCAGTAGATTGTTACTTGTCATGAGTTATGGCTTCATTCTCCAAACCTCCCACCAACTGTTAACCAAAACTTAGTACCAGAAACCTACCTATTAGAGGTCCAAAAGAAACTGAAAACTTCATATAATTTAGGTGGATGAATTGTTGTTATTCACATTTCATGGATATATTCACTAAGTCTCAAAACATTTCAGGGAACCTCCTTAAATCACATAGCTAACAAGTAACAGAGAAGAGCCTGGAACCCAGGTGTCCTGCCCCTGTTCCTGAGAGCCATCAGTATAGGCAACATTTAAAGTTTTCATTCCAAACATGAAAGTTGTTGTTCCATAGCTGGTGATCCTTAAACCATTTATATATAACTTGCCTTCCGTATGGATAAAACTAGTAATTTTAGAAAGCTAATATTCTTTCTGCATTTTTTCCATGACTTTCCCTCCACGATAATAGCTGTGTCCTAGGCACTGTGGTGAGGTATTTACGCAACTTGACTTGTTTAATCCTCTTAAAAGCTCTAGGAGATAAAGTACTATTATTATACATATTTCACAGATGAGGGGACTGAAGTCCAGGGATTAAATAACCTGCAAAGGTGGCAGAATTGGGATTTGAACCCAGGCAGCCTGATGCCAGAGTCTATGTGCCATTCCATACACTGTGCTGTCTCTCCATACAAAAGAAGTGCATGGAAACTGCACCCTGCAACCACCAGAGCTATTATTTTAGTACTATTTACAACACCACTGCTTAAAGATGTGGAAAATTTGGAGCGAGTCCAGGGATACATAATGAAAATTATTAATGTTTGAAAAATGAAACACATGAGGAAAGGTTACAAGAAGTGAAATTTTTTAGGCTTAAAAAGAGAAGTCTGAAGGGGAAGTTAATAACTCTTCAAAAAGAATAAAGGATTATTATGTAGGGGATGGTAATCAGAGTTTATTCCCGCTCCACAGAGGATAAAGTAAGAGAAAACCAGCTTAAATTGCAGCAGGAAGACATTAAACCGGCTACAAGGAAGAACTTCCATTAGGTAGCATTCTATCAAATGTGAATTTCAATTTAACCAGCCCTCCTTATTTTTCCAGTTCAAACATTATTCCTAATGAGGTCAAGAATTCCCTTTTGAATCGCGAATGATTAAATTACACTCAGGACAATATTAGTTTCAAATGTGTTTTATTTCTCAATTATTTGATAATTAGACACCCATACAAGGCTAATATGAAAATTATCAAATTGAAATATATGATTCTTCAGACTCTGTGATTCCCAGACCTATCTGCTTAGGAAGAGTTTACATGACCAACAACTCCAGGTAGATGTGGCATCACTTTCTTGAGCCCTCTGTGAATAGAAGCAGACACCAATTTGTCTGTTTGCTTTTGATGGAGTCCATCCCTGAAGCAAGGAGGTGAACTGTGTTGACCTCTTGTGGTTCTTTCCTGCTTGATGATTCTATAACCCCCTACATTTGGTCATTCATCCCAATAAAATTTCATTGCTAAAATCCATGGTTTCTTTACAACTGGGAAGAATAAAGTACAGCAATGGTACAGGTAAGAATTATTGATGGGTAAGACAAATCAGGCCCCAGGCTAACTTACAAAGATCTTAACTGTGTCTTTAGTTCAGAGTTCCTCACTGTGGCCCTTTGACCACTTTGTACTAGAATTATCTCTAGTACTGTACTTGTTAAAAATTAATCAGACTCTTTAAAGAGGGGCCCAAAAAACTGCATTTTAAGCACTCTTCCAACTCATTTTTTTCAAATGTACACTAAGCTTTAAGAACCAATGAAATTCGTGTCTAAGGACTTTATTCCACTACTAAGGAAAGGGAGATCTAGAGAAATCAATATTTGTCCATCTAGTTACTAGAAGAACCAGGAACAGAATGTGATGTCCAGAATTTCCATCCAATAAATCCCTTATCATCTACTTGGAAGCATTACAAATGGATTTTTAGAAAATGTCCTGTGGAATATATACTAGGCATCAAAGCAGTAATCAGAGTGGTTTGTTGCTCTGCATAATTACTATGGAGAAAAATACCAATGACCTATGTGTTAGCTTACTTGGCGCCACAAATAACTGAATCTCACCTACAAGAGGCTCAAACTATCAAGAAATAGATTAGTTCATTCTAGGGGGAATCTAGAGGCAAGACAGGCTCCTGAGTCAGTTGATCCAATGGCTCAACCCCTGCCATTTAATACCCTATTTTATCATCTCTCCACTTTGCCATCCAGATCATTAGGCTAATCTGTCACTTTTCTCTCTCTGAAGGCCAGAACATCTTTCCAAGAAGGCCCCAGAAAGACTTTTTTCTTTCATTGGCTCAAATAAGTGGAAGTTTATCCATTCCTCAACCAATTACCAGTAATAAGACTAAAAATACTACAAGACTATAGTACAATAAGACTGAAAAATAATGGGCTGTAATAACCAGCTGGAGTGGAATGGAGGTGGGGAGTCAACCACAATGTGCTTTACAGCCCGAGAGGGAAATGGCTAGAGAAGCTCCCATGCCCTCCACGGCCAGAGTCAATTCCCAGAGGAAGGCCACTCAGGGGCCTGGCCTCCACCAGGCGTTTTCCCCACCCAGAGTGGACATAGGGCTATTTTCCATCTTCAGGGTGTGTTAACCAATGTTATCTTGGGGCAAGGCCTTCCTGACTTCATACACTTAACCCACATTCACGACCATTGACCCAATGCTTTCAGGAGAGACAGGCACTCTCCTTCTCTGTGTATAACAGAGTGCCACATACAGTGAAAATATACTCATATGTGCAAAGAAAAATATCATTTCTTTGTTTTTGTGTTTCAACTAATCTTCCTCCCAAGCCCGTAACATTTGGGCAGAAGAGTTAAGAAGAGTTCATTTTGGTCCAATCTAGTAAACTCAGAAGGACCATTGTAAACAATTGCTATAGGTGATTCAGTCATCTTATTTGGTTTAAAGACTCAGTATTTCAGATTTCCTCCTACCTCAAAATGGTGTTAGGGTATAGAGGAAGCCTTAACCATAGAGAAGAGACAGGAGACTTGGGTCCACACAGCATCATCCCATTGCCAATCCTGAGTGTTCCTCACTGCAAGGGGCCCCTTCAGAACATGCTGACTTCCCCACTCTGCCTCTGACCCACTCATTCTCCCTACATTTCCCTAGAGCCAGGAGCAGTGGGCTTTCTCTCCACTCTTCCAGTTGAGATAGAACATTTCCATGTCCTACCCTCCTCCATTCATAGGTTGCATTCAAATTACATACTCTTGCTCCAACCATAATGGTGATGTAGTGTACGGATGAAGGGATCTGATAAAAGAGGATAAAACGGAGCTGTTTCAAAAGTATTATACGTAGTACACATGATAATGTGCAAAACACTCAGGGTATCCTTCAAAGCCACTGGATAAACCTATTCCACTAACTCATGAGGGTATAGGGAGGAAAGAGTAGGACCAAATGTAGCTAACTATAAAAACGTAAAACAAAACCCATCATCCCTGTGAAATATCAAAGCTGGAAAGATTTGTCTGTCCCCTTAGAGATTAAGATTTAAGTACAAAAGGATAAAGTATCCATGAAATTAAAAAAAGAGACAAGTTTCCAGTAATCCTGACTGTGTCTAGACAGGCAACATCTAAAAGCCATATAGGCCAGAATCATTTTTGCCATCAATCTGCATGGTGATGGGGCACAGAAGTATCAGTGACACCAGTGCCATTAACACATAAGCTACAGAAAAGACATCAGTCAGTCCAGACCCCAGCAAAAGAGATCTTTTTAACTGTGGAGAAGACTTCAGTGTCATCATAATTCATCTACTTAGCTAATATATTTTTTCTGAAAAATTACAAATTAAAAACAAACGTAAAGTGTTTGATGAAATGTCATTCAGTGGTGTTGAATATTAATTCATATTTGAGTTCACTGTTGACCTTCAAAAAGATAATATTGTTCTCTTTTTTCCCTAGTATAATTACATGCTTATATTTGAACCTAAACCCACATCCTGTGCTTCTCCTACAAAGCATAGGTATGTACCATGCTACTAGGAAAACCATGTATTGTAAATGTCATTCTATTTGTTAAGGAAAGAACCAACGACCTTCTTATAACTCACATTGAAAAAACAATTTAAAATTCAGTTTGTGTTTTAAACATTGTAAATATTTTAATATCAGGCCAGCCTCCATGCTAGAAGTAAATGCTAATTAGCCAGTCAATGCCAATCAAAAATGCATTAAAATTGGGGAAAAAGATAAAGTTAGAAAAGGTAGAAAGAGAAATGACTAGACTATGTTGACACTGCCAGTGCTTGCCAATAGAAAAATATGTGTGATGTTTTCCTTATTAGCAATAAAGAAGATCCAAGATTTCCTCTATTTTTTTCTGTTTCTGATTTAAAACAGGTGACTTCATAACTAAGAGACTGTTTTGGAATTCCAACTAGGAGAAAGAGATCTTCAGTTAAGGAAGTTATCTTAGTAACAAGAGGTTCATTCATACAGAGAAATTCAGTCAGCCAAAAGGAGGTGACATCTAAGCCAGAATTTGTAGAATAAATGAGAATTCATCTAGGCAGAGAAGACAGAAGGCAATGGTGAGGAGAGCATTCCAAGAAGAATGAATGGCATGTGCAAGGCAGAGACGTGGGCCACTTCTTGGCCTATTCAACTCATCTCATCACACCGCTGATGTAAAGGGGATGTGGGAGCCTTAAAAATAGGAGTGGACTCCCGAGTGTCAGGTACTGCAAAGAAGCTGGCATAAGACAAACACAGACTATTCCCACAGTGATCTTAGTGAGAATGGTGTCAGTGGCTGAGGCCAGGTTGCAGTGGGGTTTGGTAAACAGGATGTTGAAAGAATGAGCTATGATAGGGAAGAGAGATTGTCTAAATACTTGAAAGCAATGTAGAATACAAGGAAGGCTTTGTTCTGGTTTTGCTAGAATGGAGGAACTTGATCACATGTTAGGCTAAGGGAAGGAAGAGAGAAAGCTGAAAACACAGTAGAAAAAGTAGATCGTTGATATAGCAAGGCTCCAGGTGACACAGGAAGAACACAGCAGAGAGGGTAATGCCTCCAATCGGTCCAGAGAATGATACAGATGTCAATAAGTTTGTAGACAAGGAGACAAGAAATTAAGAAGTTCCTGATTAATAATCCCTAATTTCTCATAAGTAGAAACTAAGGATACTTATTTATAAGTAAACACTGTTACGTCCTGTACATGCTTTAAGGTAGCTAAATGGGATGGTCCATCCACCAAGAGAAATTAGGACAGGCATCACAGAGAAGACAAAGCTATTAAGGGAAATAGAAACACTCCTCAGAAAGGAGAGGAAAGTAAGTGGTAAGGGATCTTGAGATCCAAAAGATATTAGAAGTTATGAACTTGTACTGACACAAATATGCATTTTGTGACTTTCTCCAAGAGTATTCAACAGACCGACTGTGCCACTAGAAGTGTGTAGGAGACATATGCCAAAAACAAGCAGTAGAGAGTATATGGTATTGGTGAGAGAGAAGTTATGAGGAACAGTAGCAATTTTAGGCTGGTGCAGAAAGAAGTCAAAAAACTGAGTAATTGAGAAGCATGAGAGGCAGGCACTGTTGGGGTGACAGAGAAGGCAGTACACATGGGAGGTGCCATCCTAAAAAAGGGCTGTGGAGCTTCAGATTTCAGGTATGGAACAATCCCATGATGGCAACATGTTGCTGTAGATGAGAATTGTTGATGTGGATTAGAGATGAAGGCCATTGGCACTGAGATCAAGGAATTGGAAATAGGGTGCTAAATATATTGTCTACATGATATAAGAATTCACTCAGGTGATGATAGAAGTTGGAGAGGAGAAAACATCCTCATGTCACTCATATGGGACAAATCAGAGGGGAAGGAGTTAATGGCAACAGGGCATGGAGAGGAATATAAAAAGCTTGGTGTGAGCTTCAAAGCAGCGATAATGTTTTGGGAATCAAGAGAAACGATATCAAAGAAGCTGTAGAAAGTGAGAAAAGACACAGAGGGGGAGAAGTATAGACTCATTTAGAGGGATACAGATAAGCGACGACTTCAGATGAGACATAGATCATGTCTTCTGACCTATGAAAGATAGGTGATGGTTAGGGCCAGAATGGGGAAGGAGTGCTGCAAGAAGAGGCTGAGGTGCCAGAAACATTGTGTAAAAAATGGACAGGAGGAGCTCCATTTAGAAAATGGGTGGACACCTAGGAGAATTATGGAGGCAAAAAATTGAATGAAGGTTGATAGAATCAGCACATCTACGGTGTCCAAGACCTTGGACTCAATTGAATTAAGTGGACTCAATTTTCCATTGCTTGGGTAATGCTGTTAGGGTCTTGAAAAGGCCAAGGACCAGAGGAGTGTGGGGCCCCGTCCTGCAGCTGCTCCCTACTCTAGCCCTGTGTGGAAACTGCCCAAGGGCTCCTGGTAATATCTAGCCCAGTGGCCTGGGCATCTCAACTACCACATCCAATTTTATTAAGGTTAGCTGTTGCTAGTAGGAATCATGCAAGTTCTTTTTCTTATTTAACTCTGGCATGTTGGTAAATTTTCTGTTGAGTTGTAGTACCTTTCCCAGCTTTAGTGTAGACTCTATAAAACTGTGATTGGTTTTACTGACCAATTTAGTTAGGTTACAACCTGGCTAGTAGTTCTGTTTTGTAACCCAGGAAGGAAATAAATTTTAGATGCCAATTTTCCGTCTTCCACTGTCTACTCATGGTCAAGTGACCCAGAAAAATTGGGCCACTAATATTCACAGCTCATGTGTCATGGCATCTAGGTTTTTGGTTTACAATTAAACAGAGTTATTAGAACTGGTACTAAAAATATTTATCATCTTAATTCCCTTGCCTGTACTGATGTTAGTTTTAACTATTCTTTCCACTTGTGAACTAAATGTTTTCTATGGGTTTCCCTTCATTGCTTTATGGTTAACCATCTCAATTACAATAAGACCAGATATTTATAGACTTCCTTGTTCTCTTCACTAATTTGATCTTTAATTCTTTAAACCTATCTGTCACAACTGTCACAGTAACCCAGAGAATATGTAAATTCACCCACCCTATAAAATGCCTAGATGAAAATTTCAACCATAATTTTATTTATTCACATCTATTTTTCCTAGCACATAGTCTACCATTTATACATTTTGAAAAAATAAATCAAAAGAAAGCTTTGTCTTTCACATTTCCCACATATACAGCTTTAATGGGTTCTTCTGTCTGTTATTTGAAACTGTAATCATTGCTGCCAAAAGAGGCAAGTCTATATACATAAACCTTGTACTTAACTGTGGTAGATGAAGAGTTAAATCAAAGGGCCAGCTAGCAATCTAGTCAAGGGTAGGAAGAGAGGAGAGGAGCAGGACATCATGAGGTCTCTCTCCACTCCTAAGCTCTGCTCACTTTATGTTCACTTACAGTGCTAACCCCTAGAAAGCCCCAGGGAAACCAGGAGGAATTGGTCACCCTACCACAAGGGACCCTCTCCACTGTTCTCAGTCTCTGCCTCCTGTTGTTTTTACTTGGACAAGAAGCTACTAGGTGTGTTTACCCTCAACCTAATTTCCCAGATTCCCAAATCCGAAGTTTTAAGGAAAGAAATATATCTTAAACATATACAACCCATCTCAGTTTCTTAGGAATTACTACTTTCTATGTTCTTCACAAGATAGAATCAGCTTCATTTAAAGCATGATTTCTCAACCCTGACACTCGATATTTAGAATTGAATCATTTTAGTTGTGGGGAGGTGTCTTGTGCATTGTAGAATGTTTAGCACCATCACTAGCCTCAACCCAGTATCCTCTCTAGGGGGAAGCCAGTAGCATTCCCCTTCCCCTGTTATGATAATCACAAATGTCTCCAAATATTGCCAAATATCCTCTGAGAGGCAAAATCACCCCAGTTGAAAAATCGCTGATTTAAAAGATTATCCTCCCCACTGTACCTTCAACCCAAGAAGGACTGCTAGGGAAGAAAGAAGGAAAGAAAGAAAAAAAAGCAAGAAAATGGGGAGGACAAAAAGAAAGTGAGTAAGAAAGGAAGGGAGAAAGAGAGGGGAAAAAAGAATATGGTAAAGATACTTAGTATATTGTAAAAAAAAAAATGAAAAAATAAAAGGGGAGATAGTTAGAAAGAAAATTAGATGTTTATTCCAAGAATAAAATGCATTGATCCACTTTCCTCTAGACCTAATCCTAATTTCAAAGATGAGAAATTTATGGCAAGACTTTAATCCTGCTTCCCCTAAAAATAGACTTAAGTTGATTAATTTATATAAATAGCGATTTTGACAGAGAAAATATGAATCAGATTCTGACAGGTACATAGATCAGAAGTCAGCCAATCCCACTTAAAAACATTCATTCTGAGTTGCTGACAGGCAAACTGTTGGGAGAAGACTAGAGGCACAGAGGGCTTTGCTCATCTGAATCAATTGTTTGCTATAAAGAAATGTATGTGTTTTCTCACAGCTCTGAGGGTTGGGAAGTCCAAGATCAAGGCACTGGCATCTGGTGAAGGTTTTCTTGCTGCCTCCTCACAGGGCAGAAGAGCAGAAGAGAGCAAAGTCACTCCTGCAGGCTGTTTTTATAGCAGCATTAATCCTTTCATGAGGGCAGAGTGCTCATGACCTAGACATATCCCATTCTGCCCCAGCCCCCAATACTGTTACATTCAGAATTATGTTTCCAACTCATGAATTTAAGGAAATATATTCAGAACATTGCACCTGATAAAATGTGGAAGTGGTATACTCTACCAGGCCCCTCTGTGCGTATCATTAAATGTTTTTTAAAACCTGTGCTCAAACTTTCTAAGGGCAAAAAGTCTGAGTGATGATATAATAGACACAATAGACCTGTCATTTGTGGCTCCCAATGATTCTGTTAATCTCATTTTGGTAGTTTTATGCATGATTCATTAAGCTTTTCCCAGTAAGAATCTGAAAACCTCCATTTCAAACATCCCTTGCACATGACTAGCTTCAACCAAGCAAATGTACCCTGTGAGACTTTGGATTTAAAAAATTAAAATTGATAAGGCCACAGCCTTTTCTGGCAAGCAATGGTCATAAAAGTGTTGAGTTTATCTGCAGCAGCTGTCGCAGAGGTTCTGGTGTTCAGGTGGTACTTTCATGAATGTTGAGTGACAGGTGGCAGCAGCTGTGGACTTTCCACTGGAACAGCCTCAGGAAGTAACTGAGCATTCTTCCTCGCTGCTCACTTCTGCTGTGTGGCATTCATGTTTGGTTCTCTCACCTGTCCCTAGAAATCTATAAGTTCCTAATACCCTGTAATAAATCTCTTTCTGCTTAATGAAACTTGAATGTGCTCTGTGGACTGCAATTGAACCCTGGCTGATAGGAAGGGGTGAAAAAAACCTCTTGCACATCAGCAAAGGAAGCTGCTCTAGCAGGGTTGAGCTGGACAAGAGATACAGAGAAAAAGAAAATGTATTGGTGATGGCCAACGGAGTCCCAAGCAGGTGGTTTATGAGTGAAAATAGAGAAAAACATTTCCAATGAAACGGATATGAGGGGAACTGGCAGGATCTCATCCTTCCCTCGTCTCTTCTCAAAGCATTTATTTTGCCATTTTTGTGTTCACTGGTTATTTGTATCTGGCCCTCCCCCAGACTCTGAGCTCCTGAAGAGTAGAAACTAAGTTTTTCTTTTTGTCACCCACGTCAGTATCTGAATATAGGACTTTGGACTCCGTAGGTGTTTTGCAAGTGCTCTAGCAATACTTACTGGGTGTGGTGTGATACGGTTGTTTGTTGCAATGATGTTCCCTGCTCCTCCTGAAGAGGGATGGAAGTTTCTGTTTACAGACAATGGAGTAGACAGAAAAAAGCTTCCCTTGATTCTTTTTACTTCAAAATATGGCCTCAGAAAGTCTGTATATAGGTTGAGACTGAGTGGGTCCTGCCAGCCAGGAGTCTTATAGACAGCTAGCAGTGGCCCTGGTGGTTCTCCAATTTGTATTTATATCTGTACATGCCTCCTCCATCAAAATATGCCATATGCAACTAAAAGATATTGAATCAAATATTAATGCCCAAGATGCCCACGCATTTTTGTAATGTCTTCAACCTTCTTTACAAAGGATTTTAATGCACTCTTGTAATTTTACTTCAGCACAATGCAGTCAGCAAATATCAGTTTCTCTCTGGGACTATGAAGACTTGTTAACTGCAGTTCTGCTATTCATGCCCTAGTGAGGGAAAGAGCTGCTGTGTCAGACTTTTGGAAATTATCTCAGTTCTGTAGACCTTAGCATGAGGAAACTATAGAGCATGAGAAGTAAGATCATTTACCAGGCTCCTGCTGTATTGTTTTTAAGAGGGGATTTCAAATCATTCTGTCTTAAGTTCTCATCCCTTTTCTCTGCCTGTTAGATCCTTACCCATTCTATGAGGCTAAACTTTGAAGGCTTTCTCCACCCAACCAGAATGCTTCCAAAGTACTTTATTTCCCATTTATGTATCAAAAACTGCCTTTTCTGGTAATTATTTATTCAAATCTTATATAGTCTACCAGATAAGCAACTTGAGAGTAAGGACCAGATATTTTCCATATTTACACCTCAGGACATTGCAAGTCATGAAATATTTATTGACTAGATACATGGGGAAAATCATCAGTTTTATTATCAGGGTTAGGATAGCGGGGTGCTGAAAGTTCAGAGAAATTTTAGTTGAAATAGGTTTTTTCTGGTCTAGCTTAGATATGAACTGCCTTTTAAAAGCCTATTTTCCTGGGGAAAAAAAAAATCTAATTTACAAGACACCTTGGTTTTGAATTGGGTGAAGATAAAAGCACACTGAGTTAGAATTAGCTCAATATAGAGTCAATCTCTAAAATAAAAGTAAGGGCTTTTCTGCATTTTTCAATGACAAAATAATCATATTCCTTGTGCTTCATAAGCGCTTCTTACATCCAGGCAGACAGAAAACCTAGGAGGTTGGGTAGAGCTGTTTCTGTCTTTCTCTCACACAAATCCACTCTTAATTGCCTTTTAATTTTTTCTTACAGAATCATAATTAACTCTCAGCAAAATGAGTCACCAGTATTAAGCAGGTAGTTTTATGGCACTGTCAAATTTTGACTCTGTGCACCCGAAGTGTTTGTCAAGCACGAACATTTAATAAATATGTAGGTACTCACTAAATGATGCCCTGATAAGCATTGCTCACTTTTGCCCAACACAGAATACTGGTGTGGCATTCCTTCAGGGTTATTAGCAAAGATTTCTATGGCAACTTAAGGTTGGGGCTTTTAGTTCCACATCTACAAAACTTAATATTTTCTCCTGGATTCTATCCCTGCAATTCTTTGTTGTTGTTGTTTTGAAGCAGGGTTTCACTCTTTTGCCCAGGCTGGAGTGCAGTGGCACAATCACAGCTCACTATAACCTCTACCTACCAGGGCTCAATGATCCTCCTACCTCAGCCTCCAGAGTAGCTGGAACTGCAGGAGCACACCACCGTGTGTGGCTAATTTTCATGTTTTTTGTAGAGATGGGGTTTTGCCATGCTGCCCAGGCTGGTCTCAAACTCCTGGGCTCAAGCGATTCGCTCACCTCAGTCTCCCAAAGTGCTGAAATTACAAGCATGAGCCACTGTGCCTGGCCCTATCCCTACAATTCTAGCAGATTATCTCCAGGAGAAAAGTGTTGCCTTAGATCAGCTTTTCCCAAAGTGTTTCAGTGATGTTAACAGTTAATGTATAGAAAATGAGCCAAATGAGTTTGAAAAATACAGTCCTGAATTTAACAAAATTAAGCAGATTAACTTACTTGGGGACATCACAGAGCCTTTAACACAATATTGTTCAGTGTGAGTCTTACAGAGATTTCTCAAGAAACTTGTGTTCTGAACATGTATTTTAGAAAATGCTGCCTTATAAAATGGCTTGCCCTGGTCTTTCCCCTTAAACTGCCAAAGACTAGTGTAGAAAGCAAGGGTGAGTGATGCCAACATCATTTTAATACTTTTTCTATAAATAATATCATAAAATGTGATGACTTTCTCATTACAAAAATTTGCAGAACACTCATCAATACTTTAAAAAGAATCAAACTCCTCGGCACCACAAATATTTTCTGACACCATCAACTTTTGTTCATCATGCTTAACCTAACCTCCCTAAATCTTTTCTTAAGAGTTTGTCATTATTATTATAACTGTCCTTTATAGAGTTTTTAATATGTTCTAGGGACTGTGCTAAATGCAGTTCTTTGTTTAATCCTCAAACTCTACAAGGTGGAAACTTTTACTAAGAAAACTGAGACTCAGACAACTCACCCAAGTAAATGTCAAGGCCAAGATTCCAGGCCAGGTCTCCAGGACTCTAGGGTCCATACCGCAGTCACTGGGAGGCACAGCCTCATCACTATGACTCTGTAGATACATACATGCTGCTCTCATGGACTCCCACACCCAGCTGCCCTTGTGTCCATGTAAACGCACACCAACCGAAGCCCTCCAGGAGGCTGGATGTCAGTCAAAGAAGGCTTTGAGTATCTCCTTATAGCTAATCAAAGGGATAGGTGTTAGCTAACTAATTAATTTCCCACTTCGCTCTGAGTTACTGTCTTTCACTATTCTCATGGACTCCCTCTAGCACACTGGAATAAAAGAGAGGTGCCTTTCATGCTTTTGCCAAGAAAGGCAGTATAGAGTTTAGTCACCAAAGGTTTAACTTCGCATCTACTGCATTCTCTCTTGTAGGCAGAAGAAACACTGCAGAGAAAAAGCACTACATTCCTGATGTCAGATTCCCCACAGCATTTTCTCCATTTGAATTTCTCTCCCTCTCCATCCCTACAGATAATCCCTGGTAACTAGGACAGGGTTCATGTTTAATAGTTGCCCAAGTGCTGTGACCTCAATATTTTACCACCTGCTTTACTGGCATCCTGTTTGTCTTTTTCCCTGAACTTTTAAAATGACATTTGAACAAAAAGGACTATGTTTCTTGTTTCTTGCCAAACACCTGGGCATTTCCTCCCACTACTTTGTTTGCAAGTTATTATTTAATCAACAGGTCATGCTACAGTTGCATTACCCAATTTTACATATGAAGAAATGAGGCACATGGGGACCCAAAAGGATCGTAGTAGTGATGATTTTTCAGGCCGTTCAAGCAGGAAAAGGAGGAAAGAAATATCCACAGTGATATTAGATCTGCCTTTTCTGTGTCCTCATGTCAGATCCTCTTCCTCAATTCCTAGGAAGGTTGCTGCAACTCCCTGCACCCAATTACAAAATTACAGTCAAGACTTAGACACAAACTCTTTGATGAAATGTTCTCCAGAAACAAAGTAAATTTAATTTGCTATTGAATAAGAGCTTTAATCCACGAGTTAATAGTACCAACTTTTAAAAGTGAGTTTGTTTACATGTCGTTGGGATTAAACTACTACCTTGACTTCTGTTTATTCATGTCTTCTGACTCCAGTATTACTGAAGACTTTCAGACATTGTGGCCCTTTATGTGCCAGAGTGTAATAACATTGGGCTTCAACTCACAGGTCCTCACATCTCTAGCTGGCCAATTCTCTTGGGTCAAATATCTTTAGAGCTGAGTATACGTGAGGCAGTGGGGAGACAAATACCTCTGAGGGATAAGACAAAGACCCTGCATGTGGAGGTTATTTGCTCTTTCCAAGAGGCATTATTGTCAAATGAAAATAGAATGCAATCAAGGGACAAAGCACACCTGGTTACTTGCAACCCAGCTCTACCACCTACTAGCTTCATGACCTCAGGCAAATTATTTAACCTTTCTGAGTCTCCGATTCCTCACCTGTGTAATTATAGTTCCTCTATATACCTTATTAAATAAAAGTTTTAAGAATAAACTTTAATAACATGTATGAAAATATCTAGCATATTGCCTACCATGTAAGAGGTAGTTAATAAATACTCACTTTTTTCCTGTTCCTTATCTTCTTGATTGTAAAGTAACTAGATAATAACAATATTTTGTCTCAAAAGAACTTGTGAGAAAATATTGTGAGAATACCTACAACATAGTAAATATTCAGCAGTGATAAAAATAATAATAAGACCAGCAGCTACCATACCATCATTACCTACTGTGTTAGTCTGTTCTCACACTGCTGTAAAGAACTACCTGAGGTTGGGTAATTTACAAAGGAAAGAGATTTAATTGACTCACAGTTCTGCATGGCTAGGGAGGCCTCAGGAAACTTACAATCATGGTGGAAGGCAAGAGGGAAGCAGAGCACCTTCACGAGGCGCAGGAGAGAGAGAGAGCGAAGGAACCTGCCACACTTTTTAACCATCAGATCAGATAGTGAGAACTCTCTCAATACCACGAGTACAGCATGGGAGAAAACACCCCCATGATCCAATCACCTCCCATCAAGTGCCTCCCTCACCATGTGGGGATTACAATTCGAGATGAGATTTGGGTGGGAACACAGAGCCAAACCATATCACCTATTATCATGTTTAAATTGAAATGTTTTCAAGGCACACAAGCCTGATGGCCTGAGTGGATCGTGCCTCAAGTGTGTCCTCACATGCCTTTATGCCTGGTGGAGGGGATGGACAGCAGGTGAGGGGCACGTTTATCTTAACATCACTTAAGTCTCAGAAGCCTTTCTTCCTACAGTCTCTTCTACCCCAGCCTAGTTTTCAATCAGGTAAACTAGAAAACCAGCATAAGGGATTTTAAAATCTGATATATGAACACAAAAGCCTGGAGTGTTTTCTTTGCTTTCCTTCTAGAGTTCATTAAAAATGAGAATGTTTGATCTAGATATGGAGTCTGTGGCTCATGTCACCCACCCACATTTCCTTAGGATAGTTTGGCCTTCTGGGGCTTGCATAACCAAAGGCCCTGGAGTCACATGGCTTCTCTTTGGTCCCAAGTCACTGTGCTTAGTTTGATTCATCTACTACAGACAAATAAGCTCATCTAGTCTCTGTCTCACTTCATATTTATATGTAGTAATAGACAAAAATTCATGTACTGTTAATTTTTAAATTAATATAATCTTCCTGTGATACTTCATTTGAAGTTAGCACAAAAATGCTTTCGTGTAGCCCGGTAGTACTATTTTTTAATATACATATAGGCTAAACTGTCACAAAAGAGTAAAATATTATCTTAAAGGTAACTTCACTTGAAAAATGTACCATCTTATTCGTGAATTCTATCATCATTAGACCATTATTGTCCATGCTAATGACATCCTGTGTCTTCCTATACCCTCTTTCTGAGACAGACTACATGCAGGACTCCTCTTCTGGAGCCGAGATGAAAACATAGCACTATTTTATCCAAGATTTTAAATGCCTGGAAATATTGATCCAGCCTGCTAGCCTGCTCAGAAGGATGCTGCACTTGCTGCCTTGTGCTTAGAGACAATCTAATAAAAGCTTGCTGAATAATAAACAATGGGAGCCCACCAATTCTAAAAATTTAGATTGACAGGAATAATCCCCTCCCTGGAAAAGACAGACCAGCGGGCGCTTCCCATAAACCCATTACTGTCCACTCACCCATAAGCCAATAGAAGATGTTGGGTTATTGGAACTCCTAGCTTTAAGAGAAATTGCTTTCCTAAATTTGACTTCCCACACTAAATATAAAATATGGACCATCTGTAATGAAGGGATTGCAGCCCAAACAGCCATCATCTCCTGAGGCAGAGGTTAGAAGGTTGATGCACATTGGTTCCAAAGGGATGGGGATGGGGATGACCTTTTACCTTGAAAATGGTCACTTGGAGCTGTAATGTGAGAGAGGGAGGTCAGGTATTAGCCAGTAAAGTGTCTCCAAAGCTTCTGTCTTGTTAGATTCTTACACGAGGTGGGGTGGGAGAAGCCACAAAAGCAATATGAGAAAACAGCATCAATTCTCATAAACATGAGAATGGAATACAGAGGGAATGGGAAACTGGATATACCTCAGACAAGGAATACATTTCAAAGCCTTTCAAAATAAACAAGTAACTGTAGGTAAAAGACAAAGGATTTGGAAAGGAAACAATTTCATATTTACTTGTGACACACTTTTGACCATTTGATTGGCGTGTCAGTGCTGCCACTTGTCTTCAACCTGCAGGCAAAGCACAATTTCTTCGAGGCTGATTCTTTTACAGAAAAACACTTTATAAAAACAATTTCTGGAGTTCAGCAAAATTCCCATTGTCCATGTCTGAGATTTGTTTAATTCTAACAAAAAAACCTATGACAGCAATGAAAGGGTAGCTCCAAAATACTGAAAGCTTTGTAAGCAGTAGCTTTTAGAACAAAAGGGAGGAGGCTGCAGATCAAAGATTTCCTTTGAGAACAGAGTGCCTCATTTAAGACAGGGTGACATTATACAGGAAACTGAACTGAATAGGCAGGAGGGGGACACCCCAGGCTGATGGAAACTTCCAAGGTGGAGTGCATTAATGCAGGATCAGATCAGGAGGATGGTTTTAATAAACACACAGGAACTTACACATCCGTCAGCCTCCTGGAGGCTAGTAGCAGAGTTCTGGAGTTATCATTTCAAAATATAAGTGAGGAAAAATGGAGGCTGCCTGACTTTAGGTTGTGTCATAATTGGCATTTTGGAAAGACAAGATTGATATGATTAATCATGAATAAAAATTGAATGTGATACTTCTCTGTATCTCAAAAAGAAGTATTTCCCGCTCAGCTCTCTTAGGCCATCTCTCCTAGGCCACTCACAGTTTTTAGCAAAACGGTTCTCAATGCAAGGCATACATGGAAATTAAACTTCAAAGAAAGAAGAAACAATTAATAGCTATTCCAGCTAGTAGAACCTTCATCAGCTCGGTATGAGAAAGAAAAATGACAGAGTAATATTGCCACTAGCAATTCCTAAGTCATGTGATTTTTTTTTTTTTTTTTTTGGAACAGATCAATGTTGGTTGCCAAGCAACACACACAAAAAAAGAAAAAAGAAAAAGAAAAGAAAAAGAGAAGGAAACATTGTTATGTTTTGATAAATTTCCATTTTTAGAAAATTCATTAATTTCATACTGATATTATCATTATAATTATTTTCAAGTTCTGTGTTACCTTAAAGGAGGATCAGCCTCATTAATTGAGAATAACTTTGGTGAACAATGGACAATGTGCAAAATCTACTTGGTAAATAAATAGTGAACTTTATAAACAAGAGCTGAAAATTCATAGTTGCCACCTTGGAGTGCTTTATTAATGATATGTGTATGTTTATTAATGAGTTCATTGCCTTTGTGTCACACTTATGTCATCATCAAATATTAATGTTTTATATATTATAATAATATCTATTGATATAACTGAAATTTGCTTTCCAGTAGATGTCACCATGAATAATACTTCTGAAATACTAAAATCAATAAGAAGAATATTAGGGGGGCATTATAGCATGTCAATGAAAAGAATTCCTCTTAAACACTGCATGTAACATAAACCAACTAAATATACCAAGTTATAATTTTAAATACATAAATATAGAAATTACAGATATGGATCATATAATATGCAACATACATTGCCTGAAATAATAGAATAAAGCTAGCAAATAAATGAAAAGAGGCTCTGTGGATTCTCTAATTCAAAGTCAAGCTCCTTCTCATTGTTGGAATTAATAAGCATCAGTTTCTTTCAGTATGACAGAAGATCATGTCAACAAGAGGTAGACTAAGTGGTTCAAATAAATCCTAAATTCATTTACCCTTGGATAAGATGGCCGCTGTTCCTCCCTCCACTCACTCCTCCCACAATTGCAAGCTCTTGTTCAGAAGCCAGTTTTTTTTCACTCCATGTTGCGCAGGATTGGACAGTGTCTGTGCGAACAAGGGACCTTCCCAGTGAATATCAAGGCAGAAATGTTCGCCCAGCTCCTGGGACTCTGAGCAGAGGCAACTGTCAGGGCAGCTGGGAGTCTGGCTGTACTATCTGGAGATCAATAGAGCACTTCAGCCTAGCGCTTTGCGGAGCTGCTAATAAAGACAGAGGGACAGCAGGCTTCCATAACTAAGGGAGAAAAACCATGAGTATTCAACAGACACACAACCCCAACTAGATGCTGATTAAGTGTGAAATTATCTATGGCATTGTTTTTTAATTTCTCTCATAGGCAAGGCTGCTGGGATAGGCAAAACAAAAGCATCGTCCCCTGATTACTTCTTGCTTTATGTAGCCTTGGACTTAGACTGCCCACAGAGGTCCTCACCCTACTACATTCTGCTGAAACTTGCTTGAATGTCGTTGCTCACACTTGGACTAATCCAAGGGCAATTCTCTCTGGGCCTGTCTAGGTCATCTGACAAAGTCAAGGTGTATCACTAGCATAATGGTTGAACATGTACTCCTCCTGAATCATGCAAAATTCTAGAATTGCTGCTATCTTAATCCAAAGTATCTATCAATAGTAAGAATTTCAGGCCCCATTGTTAGTCAACAGGAATGCAGACTGGACATCCTTCCACTCCAACATCACAGACCATTGCCTATTTTACTATGTGCAGAGGAGAGTTAACTGTAACAGCTAACAGTGCCAGGGGCTGTTCTAAGCACTTGACACATGTTAGTTTTCTAATCTTCATAATGACTCTACAAGACAGGCCCTGTCTTTGTGTACATTTTACAGTAGAAGCGATTGCTCAGGGTTCCACAACTTGTAAATCTGGGGCAGAAATGTTAACCCTGAGCATCTGGCTCTCAAGCCCAGAATCTTACTCATTACCCTACAGCTGCCTCTCACAGACTGTCACACCATAAGGGGCTCCTTGTTGATATGTGTAGCTAGTTTCTAGATACCAACTGGGAAGCTGCCCTGATTTGGACCCTCCTGTAGTAACTTTTTTAAAAACTTTTGTCGATCACCTAGTTCAGAGATGACTGATTACCTGAATGTCTCTTGCTCTGAACATCGCAAGAACCACAAAAAGAATTTGTTAAGCAGGTTGGAAACAATACCTAGGGGTACTGCAATATCTCTTCAAAGATTCTCTCTCAGACCCAAGCATCAGGCTCACCACCTTCTAGGCAAGATCTACCCTGTTGGTTATCTTATCATAATCCTCAAGAAATCCTACGAAGAAGTCTCAGGAGTCCATGGTGTCCCTGGTCACGCTGGCCAGCCTGGCTTCATGTCCCATACTGGGCACCCTCTAGCCATTAGCAATCTGAAGGGAGCTAAGAATTATGCCCATGTTTTCTGTAAGAAATTTATGAATGTGGCTGCTAAAGGATTATCTTCAGGGAAACAGAAACAGATACATTTATCTAATAGAACTGGTTCTTAAATTTCAATGAGCATTGGAACCACCTGAGGCACTTATTAGAATCACAGACCCACCTCACCTCCATCCTCTCCTAGAAAATTCTGACTTGATAGGGCCCAGGGATTCATATTGTTAAAAGATAGTCCACTGATGTTACTTCCAGGACAGCTGCTCTGTGGTTTATCCTGATTTCCATTTCAGCACTTGCCTCTGACTAATGAGTCTGTGTCCCTGGGCTCAGAACAGACTAAAATACACACACGCATGTATACACACACACGCACACATACACACACACAAAATAAAACAAAACAACAACAAAATTTTGAAACCCTTACTTGTTCTTAACACATTATATCTACTTCAACCAGAGAGGGCAAGTGATTCTCTCACGCTTTCAAACTTAGCTACTGGTAGATCTTAAACCATATCTTTCATGTTTTACTTCTTTCCTCTAACACATCCTACCTCCCTTCTCTAAGGTACTCTGAATAAGGAATAATAAAACATGTATTTTTGCATATATAAAGGTAACATTTATTGAAAAGTTAGATAATTCTATAAAAGGCTGGCCAAATTTTTACAGGATCAAAAGAATCACAGATTTTTTTTTAAGAAATATAATCGAGAGTTAATAAAATTATCTATTTGATGTCTTAACATTAGCCATCCTGATTCCTAATGCTAATTTTTTACCTTGTGTAGGAGGTCACTAAAAAAAAACAAAATCTGTATGTGCCTCAGTTTATCTTTCATCAATACAATACACAGGGGCATTGTAATCTAAAGATTATAATCAACATTCAAAAAACTCAAAATAAAACATATTTTCACCTCAACAAATAATTATGTATGAAAATCAAAAGTTTTCAGGAAAGGTAATTGAAGTGATTCTTTTTTCTTATTACAAAAGTATTTACCACAACTCCTTGAAGAACCTCCCCTAAAGTATGTCAAATATGATGTGTCTTATGGAAAGTTGGAAAGCAAATGTATTCCTCTTGGCCATTTTAGAAAAAAAAAAAAGTCACAGAGATTGTCGTTATGTAACATCAAATAGTTGGATAAAAACTAGAAAACTTCAGCCGTGTACCCAAATATTTGGTATAAACTATACTAACATGTAATAGTTAAAAGGAATTTGCTAATTCATTTGTTTCATTTAGATTGAAGCAGCAATAACTAATATGTTTATCATGAACAAAGGACAGTGCTAGAAAATTTAGTATTGGGCATATGCAGCAGTTAAAGGCCAAGCAAGTGCCAAACAGCTCTAGGTTTGGTGCATAGATGGGGAAGGAAGAAAATGGGAGTAGAAAAATTTGTACCTGGAACCTATTATGGTACTAGAACTAGAAAGACATAATTAATGCTTGAGAATTACAATGATGAGCACTATATCAAATAACTGAAGAAAAGGAGAGACCAATGCATTACTAAATAAAGAATTTTCTAGGTTGTTGTTGCTGTTGTTGTTTTGTGAGACAGAGTTTAGCTCTCGTCACCCAGGCCGGAGGGGAATGGCATGATCTCGGCTCACTGCAACTTTTGCCTCCCAGGTTCAAGCGATTCTCCTGCCTTAGCCTCGAGTAGCTGGGGTTACAGAGGCCCGCCACCACACCCAGCTAATTTTTGTATTTTTAGTACAGACGGGGTTTCACCATGTTGGCCAGGTTAGTCTCAAATTCCTGACCTCAGGTGATCCACCCGCCTCAGCCTCCCAAGGTGCTGAGATTACATGTGTGAGCCACCACGCTCGGCCCAATTTTCTAGTTAACATTGCTTTGCAGACAAAATGCAGATGGGCCTATCCAGAAGATTACAATTTCTCAATAGGTCTCAAAGCCTTCTTTAGCTCATTGCTTATCAATCTCCTGTATAGCCTCGTTGTCCTAATTCTTCCATCACCTTCCCCCTTCATCCTCCTCCTCATTCATCCATTTATCATTCAGTCCCTGTCAGGGATCTTAATGTTTGGAAGAAACCAGTTTTGTACAGGAAGAATAGAAATCCCCTGTGTAGGGCAATGCTGTCAGTTAAAAACAAAATAGATTTCATTATTTAAAAGACAATCAACATTTTAAAGTTGTTTCAATAACGTTATAAATTATGTCAATTATAATCACAAGGATTTTTATTTTGCTGTGTCTCGTGACCCCAAAAACAAAGTTTTAAGGAAGATAAGATTTATTTGGTCAAAACGTTTGACATTTACTTCATTACTCAGTGCACTAAATTCTCTCTAAATAAATTCCATACTGATCTGACTTTCCCCATGAAAATCTGCACAGTGAACTCCTAGTTTATTATGCCTGCTTGAAAAGGGTAATTTAATAAGGCATCAGTACAAATACTTAATTGTGAATGGCTATCGACAATGCCTTTAAACAGTTGCATATTTGCCAGATTTAGCTAATGGAAGTAGAATTGCCACTTAATGTCTCAGCTTGCACTGGTGGAAAATAAATTGTATCTGACATTCCTTTGGCTTTTAAAGGACATACTTAGATAATATTTACAGTCAAATTGATCTATTGTTGCATTTATGTTTTCTTGGGTTTAAAAAAGGGATCAAATGGGTTCTAAAGGATAATATTTCTTTGTATCTGCTCAGTTTGGAATGCTTTTGCACACACATGCCTCATTTAGTGGGTGTCTAACCAAGGTCTAAATATCTGAATGGGAAGTAGACATTTCAACCAGGCATACAGTTGTTTTAGCACCAGCTCAAAGACTCGGGTGTGTGGAAGATCAGCTGGTCAGTGAGCAGGGCTGTTCACTTTTCATGGCGGTCATATAGACAGAATTTGCTTTATTAAGCCACCTGCTACATGCTGTGACCAGGAAAAAGAAAGAGGTCATAGAAGAGAACCAATATTTCAACATCCAATACTTGCCAGGCACTCTTCCAAGTATACTATGTTACCTCATTCACTCCTGAAAACAAAACAATGAGTTATAGTATTATTATTTTAGTATTTTTCTTTAGGCTTCTACTCCTGTGAAATTCAAAAACAGGCAACTCGTATCATTATTGATGGTGTTAAAAATCAGGACCATGTTTACCTCAGAGGGTGGTAACTGGAAGCTAGCACAGGGGACTGCGTGGGTACACTGGTCAGAGTGCTGGCTACGTTGAATGTGTTTATGGATACATGTATTGCGTTAGTCTGCTCAGGCTGCCATCACAAAATATCATAGACTGGATGGCTTAAACAACAATATTTATTTTCTCACAGTTCTAGAGGCTTCAGATTCCAAGATCCATGGGTAAGTATGGTTAGCTTCTAGTGAGAGCTCTCTTTCTGGCTTGCAGTTGGCTGCCTTCTGTGTTTTCATGAGAGAGAAAGAGAGAAAGACAGACAGGAAGAGAGAGATTCTCTTCTTATAAGGCCACCAGGCCTACTGAATTAGGACTGCACTCTTATGATCTCATATAAATTTAACTATCTCCTAAAAGTCTTGTCTCCAAACATGGTCACATTGGGAGTTAGAGCTTCAACATACAAATTTCGTGGGAAGACAATTTGGTCCATAGCATCTGTCTAACTCAAACTGCTATCAAGATAGAAAACACGATCATCATCCTAGAAAGTTGCCTTTCCTCACCTGCAGAGATGGTCACTGTTCTAATTTTTTGCACCATAAGTTGGTTTTAACTGTTCTAGAACTCTACATGAATGGAATCATACAGTAGATACTCTTTTATAAAAGGCTTCTTTTACTCAATATGTTTTCAAGACTCATCTGTGTTGCACATACCAGTAGTTTGTTCCTTTTTATTTCTGAGGAGTATCCCCTTGTATGCATATACCACATTTTGTTGACCTCTTCTCTTATTAATGGGCATATGGGTCATTTCCAGCTTGGGGTTATTGTGAATATGGTTTCCATAAACATTGTTGTATGAGTCTTTTAGTAGACATGTTTTTATTTCTCTTGGATAAGTACATAGAAGTGGAATTGCTGGACCTTAAAGCAGGTAAAGGGTATTATTATCTTGATTTCAGCATGATACATGATGGATTTTCCATTATCCTTGTGATAAAGAAAAAGAAGTTAGAGATTATGACAGCAGAGTCAGGAAAAATTATATCTGAACAAATATCTTTTCTCAAAGTATTAATCAGAATCAAAATCAGCCGAAAAAGAGATCTTTAATGACATGCTCTGGGACCTAGGCCTACCCCCTTGTAATCAATATTTTTATAGTAAGTTAGATAAAGACTCACATTAGACATGCTCAAAAAATCTTTAACAGACTTTAAGGGCTTGTCGATTCTATCAGTGCCATAACCATACTGTTCCCTGATCACGCCAAGAACCCTCCTTACCTACCATCTTTTGCACAGATTTTCCCCCTCCCTGACAAAGACCCTTCCTGAGAGCTGAGGTAACTGTAAGTGCAATGTGGGCCATCACTCTGACATGGCAAATTTTCAAAAATATCTAATGCATATTTTGAATTGTAAGACATACATCAAAGTTGCTAACAGTCTCTCTGGTTTCTACATCAAGCCACATCTAGAGTGTTGTGTTCAATTTGGGACACCTCACCCTACAAGAAACATTAGCAAGTTATGGTGCATCTGGAGGAGAAAGACCATCCAGAATAAAAAGACTTCCTCAATAAGGAGAAATTAAAAGACCGTCCCTCCAACCCCAGCCCCACCCCACGGAGCCCAAGTTTTGCTCCACCAGATCCAGTTTGCTCAACCCGAGAAGAAACCTTTGCAGACCTCTGGAATTTTTAAGTCTTACCCACATCTCCCCTCACCAGCCCTGTTTCCATTATCCTTGGCATGCACAACTAAGAAATATGGTACAAATCCTAAGGAAGAGCAGGGAGAAATAGGAAGGACATTCAATGACTGTAGGAATTTACTATACTCACAAAAAAGATGTAATTAATTGAATGTAAAGTTTTGTTTACTTGACTTTGGAAAAAGTAATTGTAATTAAATGTTCCCTATATTATAATTCTGTAAGAGCTAAACGAGTTAATGCTTATGAAAGCAATTTTAAAACAGACTTAAGGGATTGTTGACTCTATCAGTGCCATAACCATAGTGTTCCCTGATTATGCCATGGACTCTCACCCACTATCCCTTGCACAGTTTTCCCCTCCCTGAAAAATGCCCTTCCTGAGAGCTGAGGTAACTGTAAGTGCAATGTGGGCCATCACTCTGACATGGCAAATTTTCAAAAACACTTAATGCATATTTAGAATTGTAGGAAATACATCAATGTTGCTAATAGTCTCTCTGGTTTCTACATCAAGCCATATTTAATTCTACGATGAGGCATCCAAATGCAAGCAAAAAATCAGAAAAGGCATTTTAAGAATTTCTTTGCAGAGAATATCCACAATACAGAGATGAATCTGAAATTTTCTTAACAAATTTACTTCACCAGCCCTAACACATACAGTCTAATATTAGTCCTTACGAGCCATGCACTATTGTGTTCCCAGGCCATGAGCTAAGTGAGAAGAGTTAAGCTGGTCTTGCTTCGGACCCTCATAGACTCAAATTTTGGTTTTGGTCTAACATTGAGGATTTGAATTCAAATTGTTCTTATTTCTGCCTTGTATTTGGGGTTACATTTCTTTAGATGCCCAACCAGTCTTCACCAAGGCTTAAAAGAAGGAAAGAAAGCTAGCAGATCTTTCTCTACACTATCACAGACAGGAACATCCTTCACTCCTCTCACCCTCCTATAACTAGAATAAAAATGAGGAAGATGTGAGATATAAAGGCCAAAGTCTACTCTTTTTAGGTCATTGCAAGAATATGTAAAATGTTTACCTAGGAGTAGATGCGTTACTCACATGGTTTCACATTCCATATCCTCAATTAAACAGCAAAGATTTACATTTAAAAAAGAACTGATCAACCTAGAGTTAAAAGGCCATCTCAACAAAAGCCTTTGATATGGCATTTCAAATTTAACTATATTCTAGAGAATGCCTCTGAATTGGTTAGCTCAACTATTCCAATTTACTTGTTACATAATAATGAGCCAATGCCTTAGATTCACCACTATATCTGCCCACAACTTTCAGAATGTTCAGGGGAGTCATACAGCTCATCTAATTCTGATGAGGCATCTCACCTAAAACATGCCCCTGGACACCAAGAGATATCAAAGAGGACTCAACAAAGTTAATTACTATTCCTAACAAATCAGCCCATAGTACCTATCTAACCTGGTGGAAGATCTAAAACTTTAGGATCTCATATGCAGTTTTATTGATTTGTGTACCAAAATTGACAGAATAGCACATGGCCTATATTAATTAACTTATTTACTCATTCTACAAATACTTTTTGTTAAAGAGATGTTAAACATCTCTTTAACAAATGTTTCCCCATCTGAATGTTTCCCTGTCTGAATACAGTGGCTATTCACTGGTGCAACCTCAAACTCCTGGGCTCAAGCAACCCTCCTGCCTCAGTCTCCCAAGTGGCTAGAACTACAGGCACTATACAAATACTTTTTGAGTACTGACAACGTGCCAACACATGTTGTGCTAGACCCTGACTGTACATTTTCTAGTCAATTAGGACAAATCTTTGAGTAACTAATTGGATACCCTTTACTGTTAATCCAATTTTATTTTAGGAACAAATTGTAGGATTCTTTTGTTTGCAAGATAATGCACTTAAATACTTCAGGAAAAGGGAGATTAAATGCATATGGGTCTGAAACTGACAAGCTGTTGAGAACTGAGGTGGCTCTGCAGACCAACAATTCTTGCCATTTTTCATTGGCAACATGATCCTCTGATTCTTCATAAATATGATGCATTCCCCTGTCTTTGTTGGTCAGGTTCCTTTCCTTACTTGTAGATCTTGCTCCCTCACAATTTTGGTGTCTGACCATTTTGCCACAATCATGATGTCAACTTTGTCATGGTTAGGAGCTACATTTCTCAAAACATCCTTCCTTCTATGGATCTAAGTTAGAGTTGATTTAAAAAATGAACTTCTATGGCCAGGTTGCATACCTACATTGTGGCTTTATAAATTACAACAACAAAAATAATAGTAATAAAGACCAAGCCACTTTAAGAATCCAGATTGTAGTGAAAAAATAAGCTTTTACTCTAAGATCAAAAACAAAACAAGGATGCTCACTCTTGCCACTTTTATTCAACATAGTACTGGAAGCTCAAGCCAGAGCAATTAGACAAGAGAAAAAAAATGACATCCAAATAGAAAAAGAAGTAGTTAAATTGTCTTTGTTTGCAGAAGACATGATTTTATATATAGAAAACTCTAAAGACTCCACCAGAAAACCGTTAGAACTAATACATTGGGTAAAGTTATAGAATACAAAATCAACATACAAAAATCTGTTGTATTTTAATACTTTAAGAATGAACTATTCAAAAAAGAAATCAAGAAAACCGTTTTATTTACAATAGCCACCAAAAAATACTTAGAAATAAATTTAGCCAAGGAGGTGAAAAATATCTACACTGAAAACTATAAAACATTGATAAATGAAATTAAAGAAGACACAACAAATGGAGAGACATCCCATGTTCATGGATTGGAAGAATTAATATTGTTAAAATGTATATATGACCCAAAGCTATCTTTAGCAATGCAATCCCTATCAAAGTTCCAAAGTTCCTATGACATACTATACAGAAATAGAAAAAACAAAAATGTATATGGAAGCACAAAAGACCCAGATACACTAAGCAATCCTGAGAAAAAAAAAAACAAAGCTGGAGGCATCACACTACCTGATTTAAAAACCTGCTACAAAGCTATAGCAATCGAAACAGCATGGTACTGGCATGAAGTCAGACATATAGATGAACAGAAAAGAATACAGAGCTCAGAAATAAATCTACATATCTGTGTTCAATTGATTTCCAACAAAGGTGCCAAAAACACACAGTGGGGAAAGGACAGTCTCTTCAATAAATGCTGGTAGAAAAACTGGATTTCCACATGCAAAAAAATAAAATTAGACCCTCATCTCACATCATACACAAAAATCAACTCGAAAAGAATTAAAAACAACATAATACCAGAGACCAGAAGAAAACATAGAGGAAAAGCTCCATGACATTTATCTGGGAAATAATTTTTTGAATATGAACCCAATCTCACAGGCAACAAAAGCAAAAATATACTAATGGAATTATATCAAACTAAATAGCTTCTGCATTGCAAAAGAAACAGTCAACAGTGAACAGACAACCTACAGAATGGAGAACGTACTTTTGAAAACCATACATCTAATAAGCGGCTAATATACAAAATGTATAAGGAACTCAAACAAATCAATAGTAAGAAAACCATCCAATTAAAAGTGGGCAAAGGACCTGAATAGACATTTCTGAAAAGAAGACATACAAATGGCCAATAGGACCAGTCATGCATTGTTTAATAATGGGAATACATTCTAAGAAATGTGTTGTTAGGTGATTTAGTCATTGTGTAACTTTTATAGTGTGTTTACACAAATCTAGATGGTATAGCCTGTCACATACCTAGGCAATATGGTATAGACTATTGCTCCTAGTTTATAAACCTGTACAGCATGTTACTATACTGAATGCTTTAGGGAATGTAATACAGTGGTAAGTATTTGTGTATCTAAACATATCTAAATATAGAAAAAGTGCAGTAAGAATACAGTACAAAATATGTTTTAATGATATGCCTGTATAAAACACTTACCATGAATAAGTTGCTCTGGGTGGGTCAGTGAGTGAGTGGTAAATGAATGTGAAGGTCTAGGACATTACTGTATACTACTATAGACTTTATAAACACTGTACACTTAGGCTACACTAAATTTATTTATTTATTTTATTTTATTTTATTTTATTTATTTTTTTTTTTTTTGAGACAGAGTCTTACTTTGTCGCCCAGGTTGAAATGCAGTAGCACAATTTTGGCTCATTGCAACCTTCACCTCCAGGGTTCAAATGATTCGTGTGCCTCAGGCTCCCAAGTAGCTGGGTTTACAGGTGTGTCACCAGGTTCAGCTATTTTTTCTTTTTTTTCTTTTCATTTCTTATTTCTTTTTGTGTGTGTGTGTGTGTGTGTTTTTAGTAGAGACACGGTTTCGCTATGTTGACCAGGCTGGTCTCGATCTCCTGGCCTCAAGTGATTTGCCTATCTCGGCCTCCCAAAGTAATGCCTGCTGGGATTACAGGCATGAGCCACGGTGTCCAGAAAAATTTATTTTTTAAACATATTTTCTTTCTTCAAAAATAAGTTAACTTTAGCTTACTGTAACTTTTTCATAAAATTTAATTTTTTACCTTTGGCTCTTTTGTAATAACAGTTTAAAACACAAACACATTGTACAGGAGTAAAACTATTTTCTTTCTTTATATCTTCATTCTATAAGCATTTTTTCTTTTCTTTTTTTTTTTTTTTTTTTTTTTTTTTTTTTTTTTTTT
>NC_037674.1:28360329-28390294 GCF_003255815.1 Theropithecus gelada | reverse complement strand
CTGGAGTGCAGTGGCACGATCTCAGCTCACTGCAAGCTCCACCTCCCGGGTTCACGCCATTCTCCTGCCTCAGCCTCCCAAGTAGCTGGGACTACAGGCGTCCGCCACCAAGCCTGGCTAATTTTTCGTATTTTTAGTAGAGACGGGGTTTCACCGTGTTAGCCAGGATGGTCTCAATCGCCTGACCTCATGATCCGCCCGCCTCAGCCTCCCAAAGTGCTGGGGTTACAGGCGTGAGCCACCACGCCTGGCCTTCTATAAGCATTTTTAATTTTCTTACTTTTTAAACTTTTTTGCTAAAAACTAAGACAAAAATATCCACATTAGCCTAGACCTACATAGGGTTAGGTTCATCGATATCACCATCTTCCACCTCCACATCTTGTCCCACTGGAAGGTCTTCAGGGACAATAACATGTATGGAGCTATAATCTATGATAACAATGCCTTCTTATGGGCTACCTCCTGAAGGACCTGCCTGAGACTGTTTTAATAGCTAATCTTTTTCTATAAGTAGAAGAAATACACTCTAAAATAATAATAAAAGTATAGTAAATACATGAACATAGCTTTTATCATTATCAATAATCAATATCACCTAATTGATCAACAATTATCAAATAATAGTTTTAATAATAGATAACAGTTTTTATTATCATTATCAAATAGTATGTACTATCTATAACTATAGGTGCTATACTTTTATATGACTGACAGTGCAGTGGGTTGTTTACAACAGCATCACCTCAAACACATGAGTAATGTGTTGCACTATTATGTCACTAGGAATTTTTTAGTTCCGTTATAATCTTAAGGAACCACTATTGTATATGCAGTCCTTTGTTGACAGAAATATCATTATGTGGTGCATGACTTTTTTTTTTTTTTTTTTTTTTTTGAGACGGAGTCTTGCCTTGTCGCCCAGGCTGGAGTGCAGTGGCACTATCTCGGCTCACTGCAAGCTCCGTCTCCCGGGTTCACACCATTCTCCTGCCTCAGCCTCCGGAGAAGCTGAGACTACAGGCACCGGCCACCACGCCTGGCTAATTTTTTTTTTTTTTTTTTTTTGTATTTTTAGTAGAGACGGGGTTTCACCATGTTAGCCAAGATGGTCTCACATCTTGAGATGTGAGCCACCGTGCCCGGCCATGGTGCATGACTTTATATGAAAAAAATGTTCAACATATGTAATCATTAGAGAAATGTAAATCAAAACTACAATGAGATATAACCTCACACTTGTTCAGATGGCCATTATCAAAAAGTCAAGAGGCCAGGTACAGTGACTCACACCTGTAATCCCAGCACTTTGGGAGGCCAAGATGGGATGATTGCTTGAGCCCAGGAATTTGAGACCAGCCTGGGCAACATAGTGAGACCTCATTTCTAAAAAAAACTTAAAATAAGTAACCAAGTGTGGTGGCATGTGCCTGTAGTCCCAGCTACTTGAGATGCTGAGGCAGGAAGATCACTTGAGCCCAGGCATTCAAAGCTGCAGTGAGCTGTCATCATGCCACTACACTCCAGCCCAGGTGACAGTGAGACCCTGTCTAAAAAAAAAAACAACTTTAAGTCAAAAATATAAAATGTTGGTGAGAATGTGGAGAAAAGGGAATCCTTGCACACTATTGGTGGGAATATAAATTAGTATAGCTATCATGGAAAACAGTGTAGCACTTCCACAAAAAATTAAAAATAGAACTACCATATGATCAAGCAATCCCACATTTGGGTAGATAGCCAAAGGAATTGAAATCTGTATGTCAAAGAGATAGCTGCACTTCCATGTTCATTGCAGCACTATTCACAATAGCCAAGATATGAAATCAATCTAAGTATCCATTATCACATGAATGGATAAAGAAAATGTGGCATATATGCACAGTGGAAAACTATTTAGCCTCAAAAAAGAACGAAATCCTGTCATTTGGGGCAATATGGGTGAGCCTAGAGAACATTATGTTACATAAAATAAGCCAAGCACAGAAAGACAAATACCACAAGATCTCACTCATATGTAGAGTGTAAAAAAGTTGAACTCACAGAAACAGAGAATAAAATGATGATTTCCAGAGACTGGAGGGTGGAGAGATTGAGAAGAGGTCAGTCAAACAAACAGAAAAATTTCAGTTAGACAGAAGGAATGAGTTCAAGAGATCTACTGTACATCATAATGTCTACAGTTAATAACAATAGAGTGTATATTTGAAATTGCCGAGAGAGTAGATTTTAAGTATTCTTACCACAATAAATAAGTACGTGAAGTAATGCATGTGTTAAATAGCCTGATTTGGCCATTCCACACTATCTACTATATAAAAACAACATGTTGTACACCATAAATATATACAATTTTTACTTTTCAAATAAATATAAAAAGTATTTTAAAAAAACAATAATCTAGACTATAAAACAAAGAAGTAAGGCACAAGGAGAGAAGAGTGGCTAAACACAGACCCAGACAGCAAAGGGAGATGCCAACCAAGAGTAAGTTAGGTGTGTTTTGAGATGGGAAATTCACAGTTACTTGAAAAAGAGAGACAGCCCAAACTTTTCATGTTTTCTCTTCCTCAAGTCTGCCCTAATGCCAAGGCTTGTGAAAAAGGAATTAAGACAACTTGAGTTCTGCAAATCAAGAGAAGGGAATAAAGGGCATTCCTGGCCACTGGGAACAAACTGGATGGCCTTTCTTCAGAAATGGAGGAAAACTACCTAAAACAATATTGGTTTTTACTGTGAAAAAATGATTAGCGGTGAATTTATACAAAAGAGTTTGTATGTTTAGAACTCTTGTTTTTGCAATGATTCTGTGTCTACTTTTCAACTTAAAATTAATATTTTTTAGAAAATGATGCAAATGAATGGATCATGTACTTTGGCCCTGCTTCTTCTCATCTGGACCTTAAGGGCATTAGTGTCTTTTAGCTCAAGAATTCAGATGCTACAGTTCACCTAGTGGCAGGTAAACATAGCAGAATGTTTAATTCACGCCTATGGAGTGAGATTCCACCTTTGAAAACAACAAATTTTACAAATATGAAGTACTGTAGCCAAAGCATACAACAGCCTAGCAGACTTGACTTTGGCTAAATTTCAAAATTATGTGCAATTAATAACTGAAGGTGAAAATTAGATTGTTTACACATCTCAAAAAGAAAACTTCTTAAAATATTTTTTACCTTCATTATATTATGCTTCTAGATTTGCAAACAGGATAAATTTTATCCTTAGTATGCTAAAGGGCGTTTTTTAAATTCAATAATATTCCAGAAGAATCAAAAGTGCCAAGTGTTTACATAATTGAGTTGAACAACTGTTATTAAATCAGTGGCAAAGGTTATCTTTTCCGATAGTAAGTAGTTTGGATAAGTAGTAAAACTATTTCAAATTCCCATGGAGTCTCCACCAATATTTAAACTTCCATTCCTGTAACTACAAAATGCCCAAGGGGATGATAACAATTTTCTCTTTCTCCTCCTGTTTTTTTAAAAAAAACTAATAATAAAAAAAAATCACAACAAGAAGTAATGAAAATCTACAGAATGAGGTCCCATGTACACACTCTAAGAAGGCAGGGTTTATGAGGATTTTCTTATTCCAATTGGGGACTGTTTAAAGTGGTGGATTCTATTGTAACCAATATCAGAGAGAGACAGGCTTAGAGTAACAAAATTTCATCCAAATTCAGAAAATCAGAACATGAAGCAAGCAGGTCAGCAAAACCTGATGTTGGCTAAGGAAGAATAATAGAAACAAATGAAGATAAATTCATGTTTTAGGCCAAGTTTGTGCTGTCAAAATAAATAGGTGAGAACAATTCTGGGGTACCAATATTGTGGGTAATGACCACAATCATGATCATTTAAATCAATCTTTTTTGCCTCTCAGTTTCAAGTGATTCTCATGCCTCAGCATCCTAAGTAGCTGGAATTACAGGTGCGCACCAGTATGCCTTTAATTTTTGTATTTTTAATAAAGACGAGGTTTCACCACGTTGGCCAGGCTGGTCTCAAACTCCTGACCTCAAATGATCCACCCCCCTTGGCCTCCCAAAGTGCTGGGATTACATAAATCAATCATTTTTTTAACGTGAATTTCTTTTACTCAGCCAACTGGACTAACTCTTCTATCACAAATTCATAGAGTGACCTCGCCAGGAGGGTCATTTGGGATCATCTACTTCATTCTTTTCATTTTGCAAAGATGAAACTATGACCCGAAAAAGAGAAGTAGTATCCCCAAGGTTTCCCAGCTGCTGATGAGCAGACTGGGCCTAGAACCCGTCTTCTAGGCTAATGCTCTTTATACTATACTCCAGGTCCTCCTTCCCAAAGAAAAACAGCTACCAACCGTTATTGAAGACATACTATGTGCCAACAACTACTTCAAGGGCTGTCTGAGGATTTACTCTTTTAATACTCACAATAATGAGTTACGTTCTGTTACTGTTCCCATTTTACAAATGGAGAAACTGAGATTTAGATTAAGTAATTCACCCAAAGATACATAGCTACACTGGCAGAGCTAAAATAAATATTGTTTGCATATTCTAAATATGAGCTGTGAACCCTAAATATGAGTTATATATATCTGGACAATCCTGACAAGATTGTTAGACATTTAGGCTATTTCCAGTTTGAAATTCTTATCAGTAATGCTGCTATGAACATTCTTGTGCAAGCCTCTGTGTGGACATACGTTTTCATTTCTCTTGGGTATACACCTAGGAACAGTACCAAGTCATATGATAGTTTTATATTTAACTGTTTAAGAAAATGTCTAACTTACCACAAATGGAAACTGTAACCACAATGGATGCACAATTTTCCATTCCCACCAACAATGTATGAGGGTTCGTGTTTCTCATCCTCACCAACATTTGTTATTTTCTTCTTATTTTTATAGCCATTCTATTGAGTGTGAATCATTTCCCTAATGATTAATAATGCTGAGTATCTTTTCATGTGCCTCCTAGACATTCATACATGTTCTTTGATGAAATATTTGTTCATATGTTTTGCCCATTTTTGTTTGGGTTGTTTGTCTTGTTTTTGAGCACTATGATTTCTTTATAAATTCTGGATACAAATCCTTTATGTGTTTTGCAGATATGTGTTTTGCAAATATTTTCTCCTGATTTCTCATCTTTTCATATTGTTAATAACATTTTTTGAAGAAGAAAATTTTTAATTTAATGAGGTCCAGTTTATCCATTTTTTTATGAACAGTGCTTTTGGTGTCATATCTAAGAAATCTTTGTCTATCTGAAGGACACAAAGACATTTTTCTACGTTTTCTTCCAAAGATTTTACTGTTTTAGCTCTTACTTTAAGTCTGTGATACATTTTGAGTTCATTTTTGTGTGTGGCACAAAATGTGTATGAGGTAAAGGTTTAAGTTCACTTTCATACATATGGATATCCCATCATCCCATCACCATTTGTTGAGGAGACTACCTTTTTCCCAGTGAATTGCCTTGACACCTTTGTAAAACAAACAAACAAAAAAGTCTAAATTCTAAATATAGGATTTATTTCTGGATTCACAATATGTTCCACTGGTCTACATCTATCCTTATCCAGTATAATACTGTCTTAATAACTGCAGCATTAGGGTGAGTTTTGAAATTGGGAAGAGAAAATCCTACAAGCTATCCTTTTTTCACATTTGTTTTAGCTATTCTAGGTGGTTTACATTTCCACGTAAATCTTGGAATCTGCTCATCAATAGGCATAGAGTTAAAAAACATTGCTTTTAAAGCACTCAACTCACCAAAAGTCTTGTTATACCCTTCTTCCATGACAATAAGGCCTTACCTGGTCTATAGTTACTTCACTAAAAAAGAACACAAAAAGTACTCTTTTTGTTTTGATTTGTTTTGTTTTTGTTTTTTATTATACTTTACACGTGCACAATGTGCAGGTTTGTTACATATGTATACATGTGCCATGTTGGTGTGCTGCACCCATTAACTCATCATTTACACTAGATATATCTCCTAATGCTATCCCTCCCCTCTCCTCCTATGCCACAACAGGCCCTGGTGTGTGATGTTCCCCTTCCTGTGTCCAAGTGTTCTTATTGTTCAATTCCCACCTATGAGTGAGAACATGCGGTGTTTGGTTTTCTATTCTTGTAACAGTTTGCTGAGAATAATGGTTTCCAGCTGCATCCATGTCCCTATAAACGACATGAACTCATCCTTTTTTTATGGCTGCACAATATTCCATGGTGTATATGTGCCACATTTTCTTTATCCAGTCTGTCATTGATGGACATTTGGGTTGGTTCCAAGTCTTCGCTATTGTGAATAGTGCCACAATAAACATATGTGTGCATGTGACTTTATAACAGCATGATTTATAATCCTTTGGGTATATACCCAGTAATGGGACAGCTGGGCCAAATGGTATTTCTAGTTCTAGATCCTTGAGGAATCGCCACACTGTCTTCCACAATGGTTGAACTAGTTTACAGTCCCACCAACAGTGTAAAAGTGTTCCTATTTCTCCAAATCCTCTCCAGCACCTGTTGTTTCCTGACTTTTTAATGATCGCCATTCTAACTGGTGTGAGATGGTATCTCATTGTGGTTTTGATTTGCATTTCTCTGATGGCTACTGATGATGAGCATTCTTTCATGTGCTGTTGATTGCATAAATGTCTTCTTTTGAGAAGTGCCTGTTCATATCCTTTGCCCACTTTTTGATGGGGTTGTTTGGTTTTTCTTGTAAATTTGAGTTTTTTGTAGATTCTGGATATCAGCCCTTTGTCAGATGAGTAGATTGCAAAAATTTTCTTCTATTCTGTAGGTTGCCTGTTTACTCTGATGGTAGTTTCTTTTGCTGTGCAGAAGCGCTTTAGTTTAATTAGATCACATTTGTCAATTTTGGCTTTTGTTGCCATTCCTTTTGGTGTTTTAATCATGAAGTCCTTGCCCATGCCTATGTTCTGAATGGTGTTGTCTAGATTTTCTTCTAGGGTTTTTATGATTTTAGGTCTAACAGTTAAGTCTGTAATCCATCTTGAATTAATTTTTGTATAAGATGTAAGGAAGGGATCCAGTTTCAGCTTTCTACTTATGGCTAGCCAGTTTTCCCGGCACCATTTATCAAATAGGGAATCCTTTCCCCATTTCTTGTTTTTGACAGGTTTGTCAAAGATCAAATGGCTGTAGATGTGTGGTATTGTTTCTGAGGGCTCTGTTCTGTTCCATTGGTCTATATCTCTGTTTTGATACCAGTACTATGCTGTTTTGGTTACTGTAGCCTTGTAGTATAATTTGAAGTCAGGTAGCGTGACGCCTCCAGCTTTGTTCTTTTGGCTTAGGATTGTCTTGGAGATGCGGCACCTTTTTTGGCTCCATATGAACTTTAAAGTAGTTTTTTTCCAATTCTGTGAAGAAAGTCATCGGTAGCTTAATGGGGATGGCATTGAATCTATAAATTACCTTGGGCAGTATGGCCATTTTCACGAGATTGATTCTTCCTATCCATGAGCATGGAATGTTCTTCCATTTGTTTGTGTCCTCTTTTATTTCATTGAGCAGTGGTTTGTAGTTCTCCTTGAAGAGGTCCTTCACGTCCCTTGTAAGTTGGATTCCTAGGCATTTTATTCTCTTTGAAGCAATTGTGAATGGGAGTTCACTCATGATTTGGCTCTCTGTTTGTCTGTTACTGGTGTATAAGAATGCTTGTGATTTTTGCACATTGATTTTGTATCCTGAGACTTTGCTGAAGTTGCTTACCAACTTAAGGAAATTTTGGGCTGAGACGATGGGGTTTTCTAAATATACAGTCATCTCATCTGTAAACAGGGACAATTTGACTTCCTCTTTTTCTAATTGAATATCCTTTATTGCTTTCTCCTGCCTGACTGCCCTGGCCAGAACTTCCAACACTATGTTGAATAGGAGTGGTGAGAGAGGGCATCCCTGTCTTGTGCCAGTTTTCAAGGGGAATGCTTCCAGTTTTTGCCCATTCAGTATGATATTGGCTGTGAGCTTGTCATAAATAGCTTTTATTATTTTGAGATACGTTCCATCAATACCGAATTTATTGAGAGTATTTAGCATGAAGGACTGTTGAATTTTGTCAAAGGCCTTTTCTGCATTTATTGAGATAATCATGTGGTTTTTTTGTTTTTTGTTTTTTGTTTTTTGTTTTTTGTTTTTTTTTTTGAGACGGAGTCTGGCTCTGTCACCCGGGCTGGAGTGCAGTGGCCGGATCTCAGCTCACTGCAAGCTCCGCCCCCCGGGTTTACGCCATTCTCCTGCCTCAGCCTCCCGAGTAGCTGGGACTACAGGCGCCCGCCGCCTCGCCCGGCTAGTTTTTTGTATTTTTTAGTAGAGACGGGGTTTCACCGTGTTCGCCAGGATGGTCTCGATCTCCTGACCTCGTGATCCGCCCGTCTCGGCCTCCCAAAGTGCTGGGAATCATGTGGTTTTTATTTTTGGTTCTGTTTATATGCTGGATTACGTTTATTGATTTGCATATGTTGAACCAGCCTTGCATCCCAGGGATGAAGCCCACTTGATCATGGTGGATAAGCTTTTTGATGTGCTGCTGGATTCGGTTTGCCAGTATTTTATTGAGGATTTTTGCATCGATGTTCATCAGGGATATTGGTCTAAAATTCTCTTTTTTTGTTGTGTCTCTGCCAGGTTTTGGTATCAGGATGATGTTGGCCTCATAAAATGAGTTAGGGAGGATTCCCTCTTTTTCTATTGATTGGAATAGTTTCAGAAGGAATGGTACCAGCTCCTCCTTGTACCTCTGGTAGAATTCAGCTGTGACTCCGTCTGGTCCTGGACATTTGTTGGTTGGTAGGCTATTAATTATTGCCTCAATTTCAGAGCCTGTTATTGGTCTATTCAGGGATTCAACTTCTTCCTGGTTTAGTCTTGGGAGAGTGTATGTGTCCAGGAATTTATCCATTTCTTCTAGGTTTTCTAGTTTATTTGCATAGAGGTGTTTATAGTATTCTCTGACAGTAGTCTGTATTTCTCTGGGGTTGGTGGTGATATCCCCTTTATCATTTTTTATTATGTCTATTTGATTCTTCTCTCTTTTCTTCTTTATTAGTCTTGCTAACGGTCTACCAATTTTGTTGATCTTTCCAAAAAACCAGCTCCTGGATTCATTTATTCTTTGAAGGGTTTTTTTATGTCTCTATCTCCTTCAATTCTGCTCTATTCTTAGTTATTTCTTGCCTTCTGCTAGCTTTTGAATGTGTTTGCTCTTGCTTCTCTAGTTCTTCTAATTGTGATGGTAGGATGTCAGTTTTAAATCTTTCCTGCTTTCTCTTGTGGGCATTTAGTGCTATAAATTTCCCTCTACACACTGCTTTAAATGTGTCCCAGAGATTCTGGTATGTTGTATCTTTGTTCTCACTGGTTTCAAAGAACATCTTTATTTCTACCTTCATTTTGTTATATACCTGGTAGTCATTCAGGAGCAGGTTGTTCAGTTTCCATGTAGTTGAGCAGTTTTGATTGAGTTTCTTAATCCTGAGTTCTAGTTTGATCGCACTGTGGTCTGATCAACAGTTTGTTATAATTTCTGTTCTTTTACATTTGCTGAGGAGTGCTTTACTTCCAACTATGTGGTCAATTTTGGAATAAGTGCTATGTGGTGCTGAGAAGAGTGTATATTCTGTTGATTTGGGGTGCAGAGTTCTGTAGATGTCTATTAGGTCCACTTGGTGTAGAGTTGAGTTCATATTCTGTTGATTTGGGGTGCAGAGTTCTGTAGATGTCTATTAGGTCCACTTGGTGTAGAGTTGAGTTCAATTCCTGGATATCCTTGTTAACTTTCTGTCTCGTTGATCTGTCTAATGTTGACAGTGGGGTGTTAAACTCTCCCATTATTATTGTATGGGAGTCTAAGTCTCTTTGTAAATCTCTAAAGACTTGCTTTATGAATCTAGGTGCTCCTGTATTGGGTGCATATATATTTAGGATAGTTAGCTCTTCTTGTTGAATTGATCCTTTTTCCATTATGTAATGGCCTTCTTTGTCTCTTTTGATCTTTGTTGGTTTAAAGTCTGTTTTATCAGAGACTACGATTGCAATCCATGCTTTTTTTGTTTCCCGTTTGCTTGGTAGATCTTCCTCCATCCCTTTATTTTGAGCCTATGTGTGTCTCTGTACATGAAATGCATCTCCTGAATACAGCAAACTGATGGGTCTTGACTCTTTATCCAATTTGCCAGTCTGTGCCTTTTAATTGGAGCATTTAGTCCATTTACATTTAAGGTTACTATTGTTATGTGTAAACTTAATCCTGTCGTTATGATGTTAGCTGGTTATTTTGCTCATTAGTTGATGCAGTTTCTTCCTAACATTGATGGTCTTTACATTTTGGCATGTTTTTGCAGTGGCTGGTACCGGTTGTTCCTTTCCATGTTTAGTGCCTCCTTCAAGAGCTCTTGTAGGACAGGCCTAGTGGTGACAAAATCTCTCAGCATTTGCTTGTCTGTAAGAGATTTTATTTCTCCTTCAATTATGAAACTTAGTTTGGCTGGATATGAAATTCTGGCTTGAAAATTCTTTTCTTTAAGAATGTTGAATATTGTCCCCCACTCTCTTCTGGCTTGTAGAATTTCTGCCGAGAGATTCGCTGTTAGTCTGATGGGCTTCCCTTTGTAAGTAACCCGACCTTTCTCTCTGGCTGCCCTTAACATTTTTTCATTCATTTCAACTTTGGTGAATCTGACAATTACGTGTCTTGGAGTTGCTCTTCTCGAGGAGTATCTTTGTGGCATTCTCTGTATTTCCTGAATTTGAATGTTGGCCTGCCTTGCTAGGTTGGGGAAGTTCTCCTGGATAATATCCTGCAGAATGTTTTCCAACTTGGTTCCATTCTCCCCATCACTTTCAGGCACACCAATCAGACATAGATTTGGTCTTTTCACATAGTCCCATATTTCTTGGAGGCTTTGTTCATTTCTTTTTACTCTTCTTTCTCTAAACTTCTCTTCTTGCTTCATTTCATTCATTTGATCTTCAATCACTGATACCCTTTCTTCCAGTCAATCGAGTCAGTTACTGAAGCTTGTGCGTTTGTCACGTAGTTCTCATGTCATGGTTTTCATCTCTATCAGGTCATTTAAGGATTTGTCTACATTGGTTATTCTAGGTAGCCATTCATCAAATCTTTTCTCAAGGTTTTTAGTTTCTTTGTGCTGGGTTCATACTTCCTCCTTTAGCTCAGAGAAGTTTGATCATCTGAAGCCTTCTTCTCTCAGCTCGTCAAAGCCATTCTCCATCCAGCTTTGTTGCATTGCTCATGAGGAGCTGTGTTCCTTTGGAGGGGGAGAGGCGCTCTGATTTTTAGAATTTTCAGCTTTTCTGCACTGCTTTTTCCCCATCTTTGTGGTTTTATCTACCTTTGGTCTTTGAAGATGGTGACGTATAGATGGGGTTTGGGGTTGGATGTCATTTCTGTTTGTTAGTTTTCCTTCTAACAGTCAGGACCCTCAGTTGCAGGTCTGTTGGAGTTTGCTCAGGGTCCACTCCAGACCCTGTTTGCCTGGGTATCAGCAGTGGAGGCTGCAGAAGAGTGAATATTGCTGAACAGCAAATGTTGCTATCTGATCATTCCTCTGGAAGCTTCGTCTCAGAGGTGTACCCAGCCATGTGAGGTGTGAGGTATCAGTCTGCCCATAGTGTGGGATGTCTCCCAGTTAAGCTACTCCGGGGTCAGGGAGCCACTTGAGCAGACAGTCTGTCCATTGTCAGATCTCAAACTCCATGCTGGGAGAACCACTATTCTCTTTAAAGCTGTCAGACAGGGATATTTACATCTGCAGAGGTTTCTGCTGCCTTTTGTTTGGCTATGCCCTGTCCCCAGAGGTGGAGTCTACAGAGGCAGGCAGGCCTCCTTGAGCTGTGATGGGCTCCACCCAGTTCGAGCTTCCCAGCTGCTTTGTTTACCTACTTAAGCCTCAGCAATGGTGGGCACCCCTTCCCTAGCCTTGTTGCCGCCTTGCATTTAGATCTCAGACTGCTGTGCTAGCAATGAGGGAGGATCTTTGGGCATGGGACCCTCCAAGCCAGGCGCAGGATATAATCTCCTGGTGTGCTGTTTGCTAAGACCATTGGAAACACGCAGTATTAGGGTAGGAGTGTGTTTTCCAGGTGTTGTGTGTCACGTTTTCCCTTGACTAGGAAAGGGAATTCCCTTCCCCCTTGTGCTTCACGGGTGAGGTGATGCCTCACCCTGCTTTAGTTCTCGCTTGTTGGGCTGCACCCACTGTCCTGCACCCACTTTCTGACACACCCCAGTGAGATGAACTCAATACCTCAGTTGGAAATGCAGAAATCACCCCTCTTCTATGTCTCTCACACTGGGAGCTGGAGGCTGGGGCTGTTCCTATTCAGCCATCTTGGCGCCACCTCCAAAAAGTAGTCTTAAAACAAGGAACTTCAAGTTTAAGATGATTTTTGCTCCTGCCTAATTCAACGATCAGGAAAAGTTTCTCAACCAAAAATCAACATGCACACTCTCACATATACAAAAATGTAAATCACTGATACAGCACCCACTGCAGTAGAATATGTGCAAAGTGTATGTGTTGAAGCACAAGTATCAACACAGAGTAAGGACTCTGTAAGTAAAAGGTATTGTTGCTACCTTTTGAGTAGATGTATCTACTCCCTCATAGCTGCCCTCCTCAATTTTTATATTTTGTACCTACTCTTAGAGCTGTACTATCTGGTAGGGTAGCCACTAGCCACAAGTGAGTATTTGAATTCATATTAACTAGTTAAATACAATTAAAAAGTCAGATCATAAGTCACACTAGCCACGTTTTAGGTGCTCAACAGTTCCGTATAGATGGCAGCCACACTGTGAGATGGTGTAGACGCTATTTATTTTGGAAAGTTCTATTTGATGGTGCTAGTTTACAGAATTATTTCTGATATTTTCACTAACTTTTATGAACATAAATAAAAGCTATGTGAATGGCAGTAGAATTTAGAGGTTTCATGGACTAAAATATGCTCATGTATATCACATCTTCTCAGTTACTGATATTTTTCTTTTTTAAAATTTAGCTCAAGTGTTTGTTCAAGGGCTTGTATCAAAAAGGTTGCATGTGGTCTATGCAAATTCTAACCAAGAATTTCATATCCTGCAAAACTAAGCTTCGTAAGCAAAGGATAAATAAAATATTTTCCAGACAAGTAAGTGCTAAGGGAATTTGTTACCACTAGACCAGTGTTACAAGAGATCTTCAAGGGAATTCTATACATGGAAACTAAAGAATGATTCCTGCTACCACAGAAACACACTTTTTTTTTAGATAGAGTCTTGCTCTGTCATCCAGGCTGGAGTCCACAGACCCTATAAAGCAACTACACAATTGGGAATAAAAAACAAACAGCTAACCACATCACAATAGGATCAAAACCTCATATATCAATATTAAACTTGAGTGTAAAGAGTCTAAACACCCCTTTTAAAAGGCACAGAGTGGCAAGTTCAATAAAAAACAAAACAAAAAAAAAAACCCAACAGTCTATTGTCTTCAAGGGATCCATTTCACATGTAATGACAGCTGTAGACTCAAAGTAAAAAGATAGTGAAAGATCTATCTGTCCCACAAATGGAAAACCAAAAAGAGCAGGGTTGCTATTCTTATATCAGATACCATAGACTTTAAACCAACTACAGTAAAAAAGAATAAAGAAAGGCATATATAATGATAAAGAGTTCAATTCAACAAGATAACTTAACTACCCTAATTATATGTGCACTCAACATCGGAGCACCCAGATTCAGAAAGCAAGTACTTCTGGACCTTCAGAAAGACTGAAACAGTCACACAGTAATAGTGGGTGACTTCAACACCTCACTGACAGCGTTAGACAAATCATTGAGCAGAAAACTAACAAAGAATATTCTGGACATAAATTGGACACTTGATCAATTGGACCTAATAGACATCTATAGATTACTCCACCCAGCAATCACAGATTATACTTTCTTCTCACCTGTACATAGAACATACTCCAAGATTGACTAAATGCTCAGCAATAAGGAAAGGCTTAACAAATTCAAAAAAATTAAAATAATATCAAGTATACTCTTGGATCACAGGAGAATAAAAATAGAAATCAATACCAAGAGATTCTCTCAAAACCACACAATTATATGGAAACTAAACAACTTGCTCCTGAATGACTTCTTGGCAAACAATAAAATTAAGACAGAAATCAAAAATTTATTTGAAATAAATGATAATAGAGCTATAACTCACCAAAATCTCTAGGATGCAGCAAAAGCAGTGTTAGAAGGAACGCTTATAGTTCTAAATGTCTACATTAAGAAGTTGAGGTCAGGCGTGGTGGCTCACATTTGTAATCCCAGCACTGTGGGAGGCCAAGGCAGACAGATCACTTGAGATCAGGAGTTCAAGAACAGCCTGGCCAACACGGTGAAACTCCCTCTCTACTACAAATACAAAAAAGTTAGTCAGACGTGGTGGCACACACCTGTAATTTTAGCTACTCAGGAAGCTGAGATGGGAGGATTGCTTGAACCCGGGAGGTGGAGGTTGCAGTGAGCTAAGATTGCACCACTGTACTCCAGCCTAGGTGACAGAGCAAGACTCCATTAGAAAAAGAAGAAGAAGGAGGAGGAGAAGAAGAAGAAGAAGAAGGAGGAGGAGGAGGAGCTAAGAAGTTAGAAAGATTTCAAATTAACAATCTAACATCACACCTAGACAGAGTAGAAAATCAAGAACAAACTTACCCAAAAGCTAGCAGAAGAAAAGAAATAACTAAAATGAGAGCAGGATGGAACAAAATTGAGACCCAAAAAAATATATGTAAAGGATCAGTAAAACCAAAAGCTGGTTCTCTGACAGGACAAACAAGATTGATAGACCACTAGCTAGTGTTACAAAGAAAAAATACCTGAATAAGCACAATCAGACATGACCAAGGTGACATCACAACCAATCCCACAGAAATACGAAACACCCTCAGAGAAAATTATGGAAGTTTCTGTGCACACGAACTAGAAAATCTAGAATAAATGAACACATTCCTGAAAACACACAACCTCCTAAGATGGAATCAGGAAGAAACTGAAACCCTGAACAGACCAATAACACGTTCTGAAATTAAATCAGTAATATAAACCTACCAACCAAAAAAAAGCCTCAGACCCGATGGAGTCACAGCCAAATTCTACCAGGCATACAAATAACTGGTACCAATTCAACTAAAACTATTTCAAAAAATTGAGGAGGAAGGACTCCTCCCTAACTCATTCTACAACGCCAACATCACCTTGGTAACAAACCTTGGCCAAGACACAACAAAATAAGAAAACACCAGGCCAATATACCTGATGAACATAGACACAAAAAAACTTCAACAAAATACTTGTAAATCAGCAGCACATCAAAAACTAATTCACCACGACCAAGCAGGTTTTATTTCTGGGATGCAATTGTGGCTCAACAATTGCAAATTAATAAATGTGACTCACCACAAATACAGAATTAAAAACAAGAACTATATGATCATCTCAATAGGCACAGAAAAAGCTTTCAATAAAATTCTACATCCTTTAATGATAAAAACTCTCAACAAACTAAGCATCGATAGAAGTACCTCAAAATAAGAGCCATCTGTGACAAACCCACAGCCAACTCATACTGAATGGACAAAAGAAGGAATCCTTCCCCTGAGAAATGGAACAAGACAAGCATGCCCACTCTCACTGCTCCTACTCAACATAGGGTTGCAAGTCCTGGCCACAGCAAGCAGACAGAAGAAGGAAATAAAAGGCATACAAATAGGAAAAGAAGTTAAATTGTGTCTCTTCACCAATTATAAGATTCTATACCTAAAAAATGCTAAAGACTCTGCCAAAAGGCTCCCAGAGCTGATAAATGGCTTTAGTAAAGTTTCAGGCTACAAAACCAATGTACAAAAATCAGTAGTATTTCCATACACAAATAACATTCAATCTGAGAGCCAAATCAAGAACACAATTCCATTTACAATAGCCACACACACACAAAATAAAATACCTAGGAATATATCAAACCAGGTAGGTAAAATATCTCTACAAGGATAACTACCAAATACTGCTGAAAGAAACCATAGAGAACACAAGCAAATGGAAAAATATCTCATGCACATGGATTGGAAGAATCAACCTTGTTAAAATGGCCATACTCCCAAAGCAACCTACAGATTCAATGCTCTTCCTATCAAACTACAAATACTATTTTCTACATAACTAGAAAAAAAACTGTTCTAAAATTCATATGAAACCAAAATGAGCCCAAATAGCCAAAGCAATCCTAAGCCAAAATAACAAAGCTGGAGGCATCACATTACCTGACTTCAAATTATGCTATAAGGCTACAGTAACCAAAACAGCACGGTACTGGTACAAAACAGACACATAGACTGATGGAACAGAATAGAGAAGCCAGAAAGAAAGCTACACACCTACGGCCATCTGATCTTCAACAAAATTGACAAAAATAAGCAATGGGGAAAGGACTCAATAAATGGTGCTGGAATAACTGTCTATCCATATGCAGAAGAATGAAACTGGATCCCTACCTTTCTCCATATAAAAAAAAATTAACTCAAGATGAATTAAAAACTTAAATGTAAGACCTCAAACTATAAGAATCCTAGGAGAAAACCCAGGAAATACCCTTCTTAGTGTCAGCCTTAGCGAAGATTTATGGCTAAGTCCTCAAAAGCAATTGCAATAAAAACAAAAATTGACAAGTGGGGCCTAATTAAACTAAAGAGCTTCCGCACAGCGAAAGAAACCATGAACAGAGTAAACAGACAACCTACAGAATGGGAGAAAATATTTCCAAGCGATGCATCTGACAGTGTCTAATATCTAGACTCTATAAGGAACTCAAACAAATTAACAAGCAAAAACCAAATAAACCCATTAAAAATTGAGAAAAGGACATGAACAGACACTTCTCAAAAGAAGACACACATGCAGCCAACAAGCATACGAAAAAGTGCACATCATTAGTAATTACCAGATAAATGTAAATCAAAACCACAATGAGATACTATCTCACACCAGTGAGAATGGCTATTATTTCAAAGTGAAGGGAAAAAAAGATGCTGGCAGGGCTGTAGAGAAAAGGGAACATTTATACACTGTTGGTGGGAATGTAAATTAGTTCAGCCACTGTGGAAAGCAGTTTGGTGATTTCTCAAAAAAAATAAAAATAAAAATAAAACTACCATTTGACACAGCAATCCCATTAGTGGGTACTTACCTGAAGGAAAATAAATTATTTACTGGAAAGACACATGCATCCGTATGTTCATTGCAGCACTATCCACAATAGCAAAGACATGGAATCAACCTAGGTGCCCATCAATGGTGGATTGGATAAAGCAAATGTGGCACATATACACCACGGAATACTATACAGCCATAAAAGAATAAAATTATTACTTTAGGCCAGGTGCGGTGGCTCATGGCTGTAATCCCAGCACATTGGGAGGTCGAGGTGGGCTGATCTCTTGAGGCCAGGAGTTCAAGACCAGCCTGGCCAACATGGCAAATCCCCATCTCTACTAAAAATACAAACATTAGCCAGGTGTGGTGGTTCATGCCTGTAATCCCAGCTACTCAAGAGGCTGAGGCAAGAGAATTGCTTGAACCCGGGAGGTGGAGGTTGCAGTGAGTCAAGATCACACCATTGCACTCCAGCCTGGGCAACAGAGTGAGACTCTGTCAAAAACAAATTTTATATATATGACCTGTGCTGCAACATGGATGCAGCCAGAGGCCATTATCCCAAGCAAATTCATGCAGGAAAAGAAAACCAAATACCTCATGTTCTCACAAGTGAGAGCTAAACACTGGGTACACATGAACATAAGGATGGGAACAACAGATACTGGGGGTTACTAGGACCGGGTGGAAAGAGTGGGCACAAGGACTGAAAAACTACCTATTGGGTACTGTGCTCACCACCTGGGTGACAGAATCACTCACACCCCACACCTCAGCATCATGTGATATACCCATGTAACAAGCTTGCACATGTATCCCTTAATCTAAAATAAAAGTTACATTATTTTTAAAAAGGAAAGAAAATACCATTGTTAAATTTCACTGATAATACAAAATAGAGATTTTCTGAAGTTTCTCTCTTTTTATTTCTTATTGCTCTGTTTATTGAGGGCATAAGCACTCTGCTCCCATTTATTTTTTGGTTCAGAACATGCACTTTGGAGTTAGAAATTGGCTCAAATTTCCATCCTGCTACTTACTTGAATAAACTCTTTAATCTCAGAGGGCTTCTGTTTACTTATATGTGATATGTGCGTAATTCTCAGATTTTAGGGTTGTTATAAGAATGAAAAGAGGCAGTTTATGTCAAGTGCTTGGCACACAGTTTGTGCTCAACAAGTGCTAGCTGGCTATTATACTACTAGATCATGCTTATAATAATTTACTCAATTTGTCCATTCTTAAGACATAAGAATATATACTTGTCTAGACTTATGAGTTGAAAAAGGAGTGTGGCAGGGACATTGCTGGATTCTATTTGCATGTTTCAGGCCCAGATGAGGGGATGAGGGAAAATTTTTAAATCCCAAAATTTTACTTTGTTAAGATCAGCAGGCTAATTTCCAGTGGACAAAAGAAAGAAAGCTATACTTCACCACTAGGTCGAAAAGTCTTCTTTGTTTGTGGAGGCAGTTTGAAGGTCATTGAGTCCCTACCTCCCCTGGAATGTCTGCCCTCATCCGAGCCCTTAAGAAATATCACCACTTGTTCTCCACCACAGCAGGGCCAACTACAATTGGATGTACATATGACAGTCTACAGTATCTCCACTCTGTGTGAACCTGAGACATCATGCCTTTCCCCCATGATGTTCTTGAGATCAAGACCCCAAACCACTGCCTAAGCCCACCTTCCCTTGCAGCCTCTGCCACCCTGAGACGCATGTTCCAGTGGTGAGCTAGAGAAGGTCCCTTCCAATTATTTCCCCAGACAACTGCAGATTAATCATCCTCCCAACAATCCAGTAATGCCAACATGAAGAAACTCCTTCAAGTTTCTGGTCTTTCGTTTCCTTTCAATTCTGCTATTAACACCCTGCTCCCCTCTCTCCTGACCATTTTTAGAGTTCTTAGGCCATGACCATGGGAATTTGGGATGAGAAGAGTTCAATAAGAGACTCGTATTTCCATCTTAAACAGCTTGCTTTTTAGTCATAATTTTACAAGAGTGGTATCTGGAAGAAAAAGAGATAAATAGTGACATTGATATTGATCTTCTTTATGGGAACTTCAGCCCAAAAAGCTAATTGCGGCTATGTCATTATGTAGCATTGCCTTTGCTTCAATCAAAAAAAATAATAATAATAATAATAATAATGTTCAAATTATGCTTGGGGGAAGTTGTTTCCCTAAAACAAGTTACCCACTTACATAGTCATGGTTGGTTAAAAGCCAATACAGGGTAAACTAACTACAATTTTTATCCTTTTTTGGGGGCACGTATGTGGATGTCTAAAAGCAAGCTGTTGAGATAAACTGGTCAGCACCAGTGGGAACAGAATTGGCTTTCTTCACAGCCAAACTAGGCTGCCCGGCAACATGTTCTAGTAAACGTTTGGTTTGAACTGATCTGCTGTGTCATAAAGCAAGAGGTTTCCAGCTGATATGTTTACTGATCTGGTGAATTACGCTCATATAAACAAGAAAAACACCATGGAGAGATACTGCTGTGACTACCTCCTTACACACACAACCTGCCTGAGACTACTGAGCATGCCCTGCCCAGACCTCCTCTGTCATTTTTCAGAGAATGAAGGAGGTAGGCATGAGAAGGAAAGAGAAGAGGGAGACTTTACAAAGTGAGCCTGAAAAAGAAAAAGGCCCGGCAGAGAGGGGGCAGAGACAGAGGACCAGGGTGGGGGTTAAATGTGAAGGCAGCAGCTGCAGAGATCAGACATGCCCTTGGAGAACCCTTTTTACTCCTGATACATCTTTTCAGAGCTTCCTCTACAGGGCAAACTCATTTATTTCCATGGAAGCCCAATGAGTCTTGGTTTCTTTTAAAGCTGGTAAAAGTAGGCTAGTTGCTGCTTCTAAGTGACTGAATTCTGACCATTCTGTCTGTGAGACAGGCGACCCCAGCTCCATCAACCATGTATCTGCCTTCTGAAAGTATTTCAGTAGAGGCCACAAAGTCAACACTGAGTGCAGGATGACCCAGGGCAAGAACAGGGCAGGGGCACATGTAGTTCCATATTGATCTGGGCTCAGCCTCAGCCTAAATTGACTTTTCTCTTGTGACATCACAAAACAAGGTAGCAAAACCCAACAATAAAATACTTTGCCAAAGCTCACATATGGTCATTCAAGCACCCGATCAGGTCCTAGAGATACATACAGAAAGGAGCATGGGATTGAAAGTCAGAGCTCCACAGGCCAAGGCCACTCTCTGCTTGCTTTGAGATACACACGGTATCCAGGGAGCTTCTCAAGTCATAAATAAGTCACAAAGCTCATGATTCATGCCCCATTGCCCTGTTTCAAAATTCCAATTGAAGAAGATGTTTAGACATTTAGAGCCATAATACTCTGGTACAGTGTAGCATAACTGAGTGAAAACCCTGAATTTCAGTGGGGCTAGTTGTTGGAACAGAACCTGGTTAAACTGAGCAAATGTATTCAAATCCAAATATTCAGAAGCATGACACTCAAGAGAAAATATTTTCCGTGAACAGTGGAGTCTCATCATAAGTGGATTTAACTCTACATGAGCTAGAAAGAGAAACAATTATATAAATGGTGCCATGCTGCTCAAACACATGTCCTATTTGGGAATTACATGGGAGATGAAAACACAGTGTTTCCTCAGTTAGTAAGTCCCAGTTATCCCCTCCCGGCAGCTTGCTCCCTTTTTTTTCTTTTTTTTTTTTTTTTTTGAGACAGAGTCTGGCTTTATCACCCAGGCTGGAGTGCCGTGGTGAGATCTCTGCTCACTGCAACCTCTGTCTCCCAGGTTCAAGCAATTCTCATGCCTCAGCCTCCCGAGAAGCTGGGATTGCAGGCACACACCACCACACCTGGCTAATTTTTAAATTATTTTCAGTAGAGAGGGGTTTTGTCATGTTGGCCAGGCCGGTCTCGAACTTCAGGCTTCAAATGATCCACCCACCTCGGCCTCCCAAAGTGCTGGGATTCCAGGCTTGAACCACCATGCCTGTCCAATGTTGCTACTTCTGTGGATGATTTCAGAGTCATTCAGTGACAATTTCAATCAATCACAATTGCTACCCCATATGCAGACCACATCTAAACTCATGCAATACGGTTTGGATGATTAGAGATGGTTCAGCACAGTTTTTTATTGCAAGGCCTCTCAAACTTTTATGAGACTGTCAAGCACTTGGAGATCTTGTTAAAATGCAGATTCTGCCTCAGTAAGTCTAGGGCAGGGCCCCAAATCCTGCATTTCTAACAAACTTCCAGGTGAAATTGATGCTACTGGACCACAGACTGCACTTTGAGTACAATAACTTGTTATATGGATTTAGATACATAACATTCAACATACAGCAAATATATTTACTGAGCATCTGCTATGTGCCAAACACTATGGTATTCACTGATGACCAAAACATGAGACACCGATTCTTATTCTCTATGTGTTCACAGTCTGGTTTGATATGAGTAACAAACTAAGTACTGCATGAAATAGAAGTCTTCCCCAAAAAAGGCATGCTTTAAAATAACCCTTAGCCCTAATATGAGTATAGTGCTTTATCACTTGCAGAGTAATTTTTTTAAATCTTGTCCCATTTAATGCCTCTAACATAGGATCTCACCTTCCCCTGAGTTGCAAAATGTTACAATTTAGTTTTTACATTGGCATCACTACATACTTACTCCCAGTAATGAGAATGAGCTCCTTACCACCCCATTTCATGGGTCATTGAATACTAAAAATGAATTAAATAAAACCTACTCAGTGATGTATCTACTGCATCTGCACAAGTGTGTGATCTAGCAAAGAAGGCAAATTTTGATTTTTCATAACCTATGCAGAGTAGTAGAAAACCCAGGAGGACATCTCTCTTTTTCTAGTACGGAGTCTTCTGCTGACTAGCTATGTAACCACATGCAAGTTAGTTAACCTCCAAGGACCTCAATTTCCTCATCCTTAAGGAAGGAGCTGGACCAGGTGACCTCTAGGTCCTTTCCAGCTCTATACTCCTATGATTCTATGACCCACCCACCTTGAATTTGCTATAAGCTGTGTTTTAGATCCCAAAGACAGATCTTTTCAACAACGTCAGCATAACCACACCTCCCCCTGAGCCTCGGCTACACTGGTTCACACAGCAAAGCTTTGAAATTCCCAAATACTGTAAGCTTAGGCTTTCCAGTGCCATGCAGAGCTGCTACTTCACAATTCAAGTAGTCAGCTATTGACTTGTGGCAATCTATATCTGCATTAAAATGGGGAGTTTTGGATTAATGTGGAGCTGAAAGCCCGACTGAGGCTCTTTGCTGCCAGCCTGTCTCTGTAATTGCAGCATGGATTTCACCAACCACAAAGGGCAAAATGAATGTGATCATCCCCAGTAGTCGATAGTCCATCGATTTTTTCTTTTGACTCTATGATTTGCACAAATATTGAAGCTCATTTTTTAAGCAAGGAGGCTTATTAATCTACATTCTTCAAAACTAGTGGCCCCTTCAATGAGGTGAATTCTGAAGGTTACTTAATATGCAAGACATGAGTAGATTAGTCACATTAATTTTTTAAATTGTTTTCCACATACACATGCACACACAGCCATGTCCTCACTCTTATTTAAAATTGACATTCCACGTAGATGTTAGAACTTTGTGCTTGTTATCATGCCATTATGTGTCTTGTTGTTTAGGAATGATTAGGAAGGAAAAGTTGGCAAAGCTCATTCTGGTCTGTGGTCACTGTTTTCTTGGTTAGGTTTTGTTTTTCACTCACCCCTAAGCTTGTAAACAGAATGTGTACAACAATACCTGCGGTTCCTAAGATGGACCACTGATCCAGGGCCATTTCTTCCCTGAATGGAGGCTATTAATCTGCAGGCACAAATACATGTTAAGGCAGAGAAACAAAGGCAGCTCCTGCAGAGTTCAATTGTGGTTGCCCCAAACTGTACTAGTTCTTTTAATTTCTTGTAATGTATTTTCCATTTTATGTTGTTTCTGGTTGTTATTCCTCTGAACATTCCTTTAGTCTATTACAGCCTTAATTTTGCTGGAAATTCAGACTCTGAATGGTTTGATACCACATGTCTCAAATTTGGTTTTGTGTGATGTGCTGTAAAATGTAGTAGGCTTCACTTTTCCCATAGCTCTACCTTTTGAAAATAATCAATAATGATAAAATTGGTCATCAAATCCTATTAGCGTTTTTTCCTCAGGAAAATTTCCCAAAGCTGGACCCTACTCTAAACTCCAACTTCAAATGAGCTGTTTTGGTTGCAAGGAATTAAATTTAACTTGGTTTGCTTTAGGCAAAGAGGATTTGGGGGATAAGGAGACGTGTAGGTACATGAAGATGATGAGAATCTTGACCATGTAGACGTGGCCACAAAGCAAGGCTCAAAATGATCAGAACTTGCTTGGGGAAGTTGAAGTTTATTCAGGATCCAATACAATTCTAGTGACCAGGGTATCTTGCAATCAGTTGTTTATTGATCACAGCCTACGTTCTCCCATAGACTGAGTCTGCTTTGCTCTATATCCTTGGCTTTCATTCTAACTTCTGACTATTTAACCCTTTCTCTATATCTCAAGTTCAAATAAACCAAGTCACCAGATCCAATTGTTCAACCATCCCCACTGGCGATCACTTTTGTGCCAAACCATCCCATTGTCCATTAATCAAGTCTATAGATGAGCCATTCTTAGATTAAGCACTCATTCTTGATTCAGTAAATAACAGCCCATATCAACATAATGATTTATGTGGAAGAAGGATCTTTAAAACTTATGTTTCAAGGGTAGCAGGAACTCTTTAAAAGGAAAATATAGGCAAGGCAGCATATTGAGATTTGGCCTATCCATCTTGCCTGTGGCCTCAACTTAGTTCAAACCCACATCATCACCTACTTAAAGCTTTACGACAACTTCCTTACTGGGACCTCAAAGCCTAAAGCCTATCCTATTTAACCCATTCTCAATAGTGATAATGACCTTGGGAAAGTCTCTAACATCACTGAGCTTTACTTTTCTCATCTATCTCATCTATGAAATGGATATAATCATTGAGAATATTTGAAGAGAGACTGCATATAAAGTACTTGGTCATTTTATCACTGTTTTATGAATATTCTATCCTGGTTCTAAAGATTATATTTGTTTATAAGAATATCTTTCCCATAAGAACGCAGACTCCTTGAAATCAGGGGCTAAGTCTTATTTACCTCTTCAATGCCTCACCCCTGGACCATGATGAATGAAGCATAATTTACACTTCAGAGAACTCCATACCAAGCCTAAGATGAAAAGATAAAACTCGTACTTCCTTCGTTAATCAACTTTTTTTTAATTTTACTTACAACAATATGAAGTCTCACCTCTCCATGTAAGTCAGTCCAGAACTAAGAAGATTGGTTATGCTTTCCTTTTTGCTAGGGAAGTAGAATAGGACCCTTTATAAAAAGAATACCGAGCTATAGGAAGTGTCATATGTCCTCTGACATCACCAAATGCCAAACCCGAAGGGGCACTAGAGATAGTGTCCTCCAACACTTTATTTTTAAAATGAAGAGCCCAGGGCCCAGAGAGTTAACACTCACATGATTTTACAGTGTTATGATGCTTGAACACGAATCATGTGTGTGGATTCCCAGGGATGTACTTTACCAATGGCTAGGCGTTCCCTTGCCTCCATGATGGTGTGACCCAATGCAGAGTGACCACTTAGCCAGCAAGTTTTAAATTGACCTGAGGAACAATCCCTGGGCAGACATAATCCCACTTCTACTCTACTTATAGCCAGGGAAGTAAAGATACCACATTTTTCTGCTCCAGAAAAATGGGTCTGGAGTCAAGGCAGGCTTCCTCCTTCCACCACTGACCTAGGAGCAAGAAAACCTACTTGAGTTATGGCTCTATTGTCTTATTTGGTCCCTAGTTTCCACATCTGGAAAATTAGACAGTTAAGTTTTGGCCACTGGTTTTCAAACTGGATTTTCCAGAGCCCTTGAGTTTCATGGAAGGGCGTTGAGTCCCACTTAGGGTAAGAGGAAGGAGGCCTAGTCAGGGCCCCAGCCTTGCCCATCTATTTTTAACATTTTGTTCATTTTTCAAATTTGGGCACTTAAAATTTTCCAACTCATTTTTCTAATCAAATATCATAATATCTCCACTGCTTTGGAAATGTTTTAATTATTTAACTCTTCTTTATGGCTTAAATTTAATTTATCTGCAGAAATGTAGCAAAAGAAATGGTTCCAATGCTTCCAACCACTAGATTGCATAATGATGCTGTGCCCAGGAAAGATTTTAAACTTGCAACACAAAGTCGTAAGAATTCTTCAAGGTATACAAAACTGATCCCTAAACCCGAATAAATCCTGAATATAGATAATAATGCTTTAAAGTCTATGTATAATATTGTAATATTACCCACATGATGCACAAAAACATATCAATATGTAAAACCCCAAAGAATAGAAATTTTAATACTTTGTTCACACAGCCATTTTAACCAATTTGTTTCTTTGTTCAATATGTTTTCAACTAATCTTTTTTTTACCAAATTGTCTGCTTCAGGAGAGCCATGGAGTCTTTTGCTTCCTGCCCTAGAGAAAAGCTCACGTGGAGAATTGAGCCAGGACTCAAGGCCTCCTTCTCCCTTACAATTCTCACTCCATCACTAAGAAGTCATCAAGATAGTCAGGTTTAGCCTGTGTGTTACCTTAGTTCATACGTGCGTGCATGCATTCATGCAGGGACTTGAATGGGTCCAATGTCTAGGTACAGAGTTGAAGAAGGCAAGGTCTTTGCCCTACAAACAGACAAGCACATAAATAATTAAAATGTCCTGTGATGAGTGCTAGTAGAGATATATTCTAGCAGGGACTATAGGTGAAGGAAGTACTATGACCTAAAGAGAGTCAAAAAAGCCCAGAGGAGACAATTGTCTAAGGCTTGCAGGCTGCATAGGAATTCACAGAGTGATGGGCAGTGCCCCAGCAGGATCAGATGAAGAGGGACATTATGTCTGCAGAAGAAAGGAAGAAGGGAGAACTAGAAGGAATGTCAGGCCGTCAGACAACCTGTTCAGAGGCATGAAAGGGCATGGTATTTCCAGAGAACCTCAAATAATTCAGAATGACAGGAGCATGGCTCCCATGGAGAGAGAAGGAATGAGAAGGATCCGGTAATAAGGTGAAAATGTGGTCAGCAGTCAGGTAAATGCAAAAGGTTCCTGACAGAGCCATGAAAGAGACTTTGTAAGAAGGCTAAATGGAGAGAGGGAGAGAGGTGGTCTGGAGAATTCTATTCCACAGAAGAGGCAGGGCACACTAGAGAAATCCTTTAAAGATGGATGATTCTATATATCAAAATAAAAGATGTCACTGTAAAGTGTACAAGAATAAAAACCTAAACACAGTAGGTCACTCGGGAATCAGAGTTACGAATGACAGAAAGAAGAGCTGGGAATGAAGGAAAGGGCAGGAAATGTCAAGTCTGCGAATAGAGATCGTGAACTCCCTCCAGAAGACAGGGCCCAGAGTAGGTAACAAAATAACTCAAACTCTAAAATAAACTGACTATGCTCAGGGTGCTTTGCCAGCTGCTATCTTAGACCTAATCAAGTGCTCCTCGACCTGCCCCAGAAAACATGATGATCCCAGAAAGAACAAGACAGTCAAACGCTGACAGTGGCTGGCTAAGGAAGGGGACTGAATCAGAAGCAAAGGCTAGAATCCTTCTTTAGTGTTCCAGGAAAGAAAAAATAATCACAGATAGTAAAGAAGATCTCCACTTTTTAATGCTTCCCATTTAATCCTTTCTTAGCCAGCAAAATGTCAAGAAGCTTTCATTGCAAAGGAGGAGAATGCCAAAGGAAAGCAAAAACATAACCCAAAAGGGATAATCTTCTGCATATCTTGTGAGGGGAAGGGGTGACCTACTGGTATACATTCAAAGATACAGAAAGGTGCCATTTCCTGTCTTCCCTGTGGAGCTGCCTCTCCCACAATATGTATACACACACACACACACACACACACTCTCTCTCTCTCTCTCTCTCACACACACACACACATACCATTACTGATGCCTGAAATTCCCATAATTGACATTTCATTCCTTTTGCCTGAACTTAACAGGATCTGTTTCAACAGTTAAAATGTAAACATCCTGAAGGAGGGAGGGGCACATAATAAATTTGATCTATCATTACATACATTATAAATGTGTATCCAATTGTTTCTTAGGAAAAACAGAAATGCATAGAAAGGAGGCTACTGGACAGATATGATCTCTCTATACTAATGGGATAAACACTTCTGTTCCAAGGAGGAAGAACTTCTCCAAGGGTGACTGTTGACTGAAGATGCAATGCAATGCCTTTGTGGTTTGCCTTGGGATGCCCTTGTTCCTGTCTCTATGACCAGAATGATTGAGTGTCCTGATGGAAGTCAAATCTCCAGGTAGTGAGCCCCAGAATGTACAAGACATTGGGCCAGGAAATGCTGATGATATCAAGAAGGCGGGATCTATGCTCTTCAAGAGCTTGGTATCTTGTTGTGAAGAGAAGACATTAATGTCTTGAGGAAAATCCACGAGGCCAGGCAGTTAATTATAAGTGAGGGATGGAGACTCAAGCTGCAAGGTCAAGGAAGGGAGTATTCACTTCCATTGAGGATAAGCCCCACTTCTCAAAGCTGTGGCAGCCTCAGCTTTAAGATTTGTAGCCTTCGTTCAAGACTAGGGACTGAGTTTACCTAGAAAACAACCAGCAATATAGTTTTTAAAAATCTAAATGACTGTTTCCCCAGTCAGTTAACCTCACAAAAAAAAGTATGTGATAGATATACTCTGGAGAATTAAGCCAAGGATTGGAGATAGATGATAGCTGGACTGACAGACACATAGATAAATGTGGGGACAGGGTGGTGACAGAAAGAGGAGCCATGGAAGGAAACACTGGCAAATACTTCCTTATCTTCTCTAACTGATAAAATAAGGCAGAACACATTTTCAAGTGTTCTTTCATTTCTGATTCTGACAATTATGAAATCACTAGCACAATTTGGGAGCTTTTCAATGAAAGCCTATTGAAGCATTTGTATCATTTATGGATTTTTACAATGGTTCATTTTGATTTGTACTTGCTCTATAATTTTGAGGACTGGGTTAATTATCTGTCTTGATGTTGTAAATACACATTTACTCTAGAACAGAGGTCTATATATTTCAGAGAAGGTTTCCCCACATCACTAATAGTTGTGTTGAAATCTTGCCACAGATGAGGCTGTGTGGATATGGTGTCGATTAGAGAAAGCTCTGGGCCAAGGATCAGAAGATCTTGTTAACAGTGTCTAATCCTTGCTCTGCCTCTACCTCAACCATCTCAAAGGTTTCTCTAAGTTCTGGTCTCTGATTGTGCTCAATGGCTAATTTCTGGTAATAATATAAATAGCAACTGTTTACTGAGCACTTACAATATGCTGAGTAGATGAGTCAAGCACTTAACACACATTATCTCATTTATGTCTCATAATGACCTCATAAGGTCAGATTAGGAATCCAGTGCTCAGGAAGTGATGCCCAAGATCCCAAAGTCAGTAAGGGGCAAAATCAGAATTTGGACTGTAGCCCTTGTACATAATACTGCCTGCATAGACAGCAGACCAAATAACAGGGGCTGAGTTGAGGCAGAGTGAGAAGCTACAGACAGAAAAGGCCTGCAGCTCTGCCCTAGCCTACAGTCTCAAATTTGACCTGCCCTAATGCTAAGGAGTACATGAAAATTAGAACCTCCTACAGACTTCTGTATAAATCATGCAATAAATCATCAAAAGAAAATAAATGCTACTTTTTTAAAAGAAAGAAAATAGATAGACCGTACAGAAATTCAAGTTACTGCACTTGCAAGGGTCTTCTCTGATGTAAATAAAATAGTGATGCAGATAAGCTTAAGTAAGTAAATAGATGAGTGAATTAACAAATGAAACTGGTGATGTGATGGAGAAGAGGGAGAGAAATGTCACAAGTAGCAATAACATTACCAAAAATTAAATGGTTGGGTTGGACAGCACAATTGGTTCTTATTAATGACTTCAACACTGGCTAGCCTTTGTGGCTCACAGTCAGCTGGTTCCAACCCACCTTTCTGGTTTTCTCTATCTCTGAATCACTGGATAATATTTTCTTTCACTCCAGTCCAGTAAACTCACTATCCTTATCCTTTGTATTCTTTGCATTTTTATTTTATTCATATATTTCCCCTAAAGAGCCTGTCTTTCCTCTTTTCACCCACAGCCAAAAACCCTACCTCCCTCCAAAGTCTGGCTGAAATCCTGTTCCTTTTCTGTCACACCAAGAACAGGACAGGGGGGTTTCCAAGAGGCCTGCCAGTGGTTAGAGCAGTCAATGGAGATGTTGACAGGCATGAATTTCTCTCACATTCACATGAGTGGTTTCTGTTAATTTTTGATGTTGCAGTAAATGAGGGCTACCCAGGCAGACTCAGTCTGTCTCACCAACTCATCTGGATTTAAAAGGCTTTCACATGTCCCTAATGAAATGTTGGTGTCTTGGTCTCAGGCTGAGCATGAGCCAAGAGAGAGGGTGAACACAATATCAGTGATAAAAACAGTTTTTCCCTACTGCCAAGATGAGATCACTTAACCCTCTGTATCTTTTTTTTTTTTTTTTTTTTTTTTTTTTTTTTTTTTTTTTTTTT